>NC_135966.1:1409058-1571558 GCF_053455715.1 Rhinoraja longicauda | reverse complement strand
TGCAGCCTTTAGAGTGTGTAGTGGGCAGTTACAGCCTTTACTGGTGCAGTGGGCAGTGTTGCTACTGCAGCAGACAGTATTGCTGCATCACAGCAGTTTCATTCAGTTCAGTTTAGTTTATTGTCCCGTGTACCGAGGTACAGTGAAAAGCTTTCGTTGCGTTCTAACCAGTCAGCGGAAAGACAATACATGATTACAATCGAGCCGTTTACAGTGTACAGATACAGGATAAAGGGAATAGCGTTTAGTGTAAAGGTAAAGCCAGTAAAGATGCTCTCTAGTTGATGGTGGGATGGTTCAGTTGCCTGATAACAGCTGGGAAGAAACTGTCCCTGAATCTGGAGGTGTGCGTTTTGACACTTCTGTACCTCTTGCCCCGATGGGAGAGGGGAGAAGAGGGAGTGGCCGGGGTGAGAGTGGTCCTTGATTATGCTGCTGGCCTTGCCGAGGCAGCGTGAGGTGTAGATGGAGTCGGTGGAAGGGAGGTTGGTTTGTGTGATGGTCTGGGCTGCTGGCCTTGCCAAGGCAGCGTGAGGTGTAGGTGGAGTCAATGGAAGGGAGGTTGTCAGCAGATCACTGCATCACAGAGATGCAGCAGGTATTGTCACTCACTCACAGCTCCACTAGAGGCACAGAATGCTAAACAACTTGCCCACACCGGCCAACAATATCCCAGCTACACTAGTCCCACCTGCCTAAATTTGGCCCATCTCCCTCCAAGCCTGTCCTGTCCATGTACCTGTCTAACTGTTTCTTAAACGTTGGGATAGTCCCAGCCTCAACTACCTCCTCTGGCAGCTTGTTCCATATACCTACCACCCTCTGTGTGTCAAAATTACTCCTCAGATTCCTATTAAATCTTTTCCCCTTCACCTTAAATCCCTGGAGGCCCACCACTCAACACACATCTCCATTAAATGTTTCCCCTCTCACCTTATAGCTAAACTCTCTTGTGTTGGACCATTTCCATCCTTGTAAAAAGGTTCTGACTGTCTGCCCTACCTATAACATATAAGATTATTAAGGGGTTGGACACGTTAGAGGCAGGAAACATGTTCCCAATGTTGGGGGAGTCCAGAACCAGGGGCCACAGTTTAAGAATAAGGGGTAGGCCATTTAGAACGGAGATGAGGAAAAACTTTTTCAGTCAGAGAGTTGTGAATATGTGGAATTCTCTGCCTCAGAAGGCAGTGGAGGCCAATTCTCTGAATGCATTCAAGAGAGAGCTAGATAGAGCTCTTAAGGATAGCGGAGTCAGGGGGTATGGGGAGAAGGCAGGAACGGGGTACTGATTGAGAATGATCAGCCATGATCACATTGAATGGTGGTGCTGGCTCAAAGGGCCGAATGGCCTCCTCCTGCACCTATTGTCTATTGTCTATTGTCTATTGTCTATTGTCTATGCCTCTCATAGTCTTATATAATTCTGTCGCTTCCCTTCAACCTCTGATGTTCCAGTGAAAACAATCCAACCTCTCCCTGCAGCTGAAAGCCTCTAATCCAGGCACCAGAGGGGCGGCTAGTTGGCTGGCCATTGTCAATTGTAATTCCAAACTAATTTCTTGATTGTTGGTTTAATCGCATGTCACTTGGCTCATCTTCTGATCTGCCTTCGGTCTTTTGCAATGATTAAAGTCCCAAGGAATTCTTCAGCTTGCTGGAAGTTGGAGAGATATCAGGCAGCTCACTAAACCTATGGGAGATATCAGGCAGCTCACTAAACCTAGGGCCAAGATAAAGCAGCAAAACGTTATTGCCACGAACAGGTAATTTATATAATACCTTCCACCCGGAGCTTTTCATTCCCTGCTCTATCCGGGCAGATAACGAGCGAGCTAGAGTGGAATTGCAAAAGTTTTAGTTAAAGAGATCGCACTTTGGCTTTGACAAATGCCATTGAGAGGAAGGAACAAAACACAAAGAGCTGGAGGAACTCAGCGGGTCAGGCAGCATCTGTGGAAGGAATGGACAGGTGGCCTTCAGGGTCAGGACCGCTCTTCTAGAGTTTGAGGAAGAGTCCCGACTTGAACTGGCTCCCGACCATTCCTTGCACAGATCTAGTTGAGTTTAGTTTAGAGACACTTTAGTTTAGTTTAGTCTAGTTTAGTCGGCCCACCGAGTCCATGCCATCGATCACCTGTTCGCACTAGCTTATATTATTACGTTTACTCATCCACTCCCTACACACGAGGGGCAATTTTACAAACATAGAAATATAGAAAACATAGAAAATAGGTGCAGGAGGAGGCCATTTGGCCCTTCGAGCCAGCACCGCCATTCATTGTGATCATGGCTGATCATCCACAATCAGTAACCCATGCCTTCTCCCCATACCCCCTGATTCCACTAGCCCCTAGAGCTCTATCCAACTCCAATCTAGCCAAAGGGCCAATGAACCCACTAACCTGCACGTCTTTGGGATGTAGGAGGAAACTGGAGCACCTGGAGAAAACCCACACGGTCACGAGGAGAACTTGCAAACTCCACACAGACGGCACCCGAGGTGAGGATGGAACCCGGCTCTCTGGTGCTGTGAGGCAGTGGCTCTACCCGCTGTGCCACCTTGCCACCCGCTGCCCAAACCGTTAAGTTCCTCCAGCACTTTTCTTTTGTGCAGAATTCCAGTGTTGCAGCTCGAGATCCTTCTTCAGACTGTACACGATTGTAACCTGGCACTATCACAACCTCTAAAAGACATTTGGACAGGCACATGGATAGAAAACGTTTAGAGGGAGATGGGCCAAATGCAGATATGTGGGACTAGTGTAGATGGGGCAGGTTGGGCCGAAGGGCCTGTTTCCGTGCTGTATGAATCTGGGACTAAGTGTGAGGTTATTCACTTTGGAAGTAAGAATAGAAAGGCAGATTATTATCTGAATGGTGTCAAGTTAGGAGGAGGGGGAGTTCAACGAGATCTGGGTGTCCTAGTGCATCAGTCAATGAAAGGAAGCATGCAGGTTCAGCAGGCAGTGAAGAAAGCCAATGGAATGTTGGCCTTCGTAACAAGAGGAGTTGAGTATAGGAGCAAAGAGGTCCTTCTACAGTTGTACCGGGCCCTGGTGAGACCGCACCTGGAGTACTGTGTGCAGTTTTGGTCTCCAAATTTGAGGAAGGATGTTCTTGCTATGGAGGGCGTGCAGCGTAGGTTCACTAGGTTAATTCCCGGAATGGCGGGACTGTCGTATGTTGAAAGGCTGGAGCGATTGGGCTTGTATACACTGGAATTTAGAAGGATGAGGGGGGATCTTATTGAAACATATAAGATAATTAGGGGATTGGACACATTAGAGGCAGATAACATGTTCCCAATGTTGGGGGAGTCCAGAACAAGGGGCCACAGTTTGAGAATAAGGGGTAGGCCATTTAGAACGGAGATGAGGAAGAACTTTTTCAGTCAGAGGGTGGTGAAGGTGTGGAATTCTCTGCCTCAGAAGGCAGTGGAGGCCAGTTCGTTGGATGCTTTCAAGAGAGAGCTGGATAGAGCTCTTAAGGATAGCGGAGTGAGGGGGTATGGGGAGAAGGCAGGAACGGGGTACTGATTGAGAGTGATCAGCCATGATCGCATTGAATGGCGGTGCTGGCTCGAAGGGCTGAATGGCCTACTCCTGCACCTATTGTCTATTGTCTATTGTCTATTGACTAGTTTCCCAAAAAATTAGATTTTATATCAACTTGGAAAGCCATGAATGTCCATTGTTTCCCCTCTCTGATTCAGATGTGTTAACTGTGAAATTGGTATTAGCATTAATATTGGTTTATTATTGTCATGATGTTTCACAGAGTGCTGGAGTAACCCAGCGGGTCAGGCAGCATCTGTGGAGAACATGGATAGGTGACGTTTCACACAGTGCTGGAGTAACCCAACGGGTCAGGCAGCATCTGTGGAGAACATGGATAGGTGACGTTTCACAGAGTGCTGGAGTAACTCAGCGGGTCAGGCAGCATCTGTGGAGAACATGGATAGGTGACGTTTCACAGAGTGCTGGAGTAACTCAGCGGGTCAGGCAGCATCTGTGGAGAGAAGGAATGGGTGATGTTTCAGTTCGAGACCGCCCTCCCCCAGCCAGCGGGCCGCCGAACAGAGGTCGCATAGCAACCCGCCTCCCGGCCCGGGCGGCCGCCATTGGTGGAGCGGGAGCACGTGGCCGCTGGCTGGGTGAGGTCACGTGGGGCGCGGGGTGGTGACGTCACCCTTTGTCCCGTATTTGGGAGTGAGGAAGTCGGCAACCCTACTAATACGGGACAAGGGCAGTCCCGTACGGGACAGTCTAATTTAGCCCAAAATACGGGATGTCCCGGCTAATACGGGACAGTTGGCAACACTAGATCTTCTGGAGGTGTATAAGTCATGAGGGGAATTGGACAGGGTGAAGAGTCTTGGAGCTTTGGTCTGGGAGGAGAGTAGCTACGTCATTTGTGGACGGGAACGGTGAATGGACCTCTTCTCAAGAGTCAAGAGTGTTTTATTGTCGTCTGTCCCAAACAGAACAGTGCCACTCTTCTGCAGGAGCGTGAGTGCTGGAGGGGGGTGCACATGGAGCGTGAGGGAGTGGAGTGTGGGCTTTGCCAGCCAGATCAGTCGGTCAACCCTGACACTGTGCGCGAGATCACATGCAATCTCCACTCCACCGTACGGAAGCTGGGACGTCAGGCCATCACGGGCAGTCCAAACACCAGCACACGCCAGCATTGGTCAGTTAGAGTCGCACCCCGGTCACTCCCTCTTCTCCCCTCTCCCATCGGGCAAAAGGTACAGACGTGTGAAAACGCACACCTCCAGACTCAAGGACAGTTTCTTCCCGGCTGTTTACAGCCAACTGAACCGCCCTACCACAACCAGAGAGCTGTGCTGAACTGCTATCTACTTCATTGGAGACCCTCGGAATATCTTTGATCGGATATTTCTGGCATTACCTTGCACTGAACATTTTTATAGACAATAGACAATAGACAATAGACAATAGGTGCAGGAGGAGGCCATTCGGCCCTTCGAGCCAGCACCGCCATTCAATGTGATTATCGCTGATCATTCTCAATCAGTACCCCTGATTGAGAATGATCAGCCATGATCACATTAAATGGCGGTGCTGGCTCGAAGGGCCGAATGGCCTACTCCTGCACCTATTGTCTATTGTCTATTTTCACTGTACCTATCACTGTCACTGTACACGTGACAATGAACTAACCTGAAAAGAACTGAATGAGAAAAGAACTGTTTTTTAAAAAAGATTTTTAGATTTAGAGATACAGTGCGGAAACAGGCCCTTCGGCCCACCGAGTTCGCGCCGCCCAGTGATCCCCGCACATTAACATTATCCTACACGCACTAGGGACAATTTTTTTTACATTTACCCAGTCAATTAACCTACAAACCTGCACGTCTTTAGAGTGTGGGAGGAAACCGAAGATCTCGGAGAAAACCCACGCAGGTCACGGGGAGAACGTACAAACTCCGTACAGACGGCACCCGTAGTCGGGATCGAACCTGAGTCTCCGGCGCTGCATTCGCTGTAAGGCAGCAACTCTACCGCTGCGCCACCGTTCAGGCCTGTAGTTCATGCCTGAATACTTGAGTGAATGTGTTTCACGATGTATTTATAGCCACTGATTTCTGTTCCTCTCGGCCACCACTCATTGATATCCCATTAGTCATCAATAATGATATGGATCGGGCCAAACTCCAGCTACCAGTTACCGTTTCCCATTTCCTGCATTTCAGCTCAGCAGTGAATTATCAATACAATGTTGCCGCCAATCTTCCCCACTTTCACTGCCATAATTTCTCCAAAGGCGTCAAAATAATTTCCAGCGGCAACTACAAACGTGATTATATTTTTTATTTGCGGCCGTGTTTCACGTCGCAAAGTAATTCCTTGAAAGTTATCTCGAGGCCTGGTGAATCATTACATGGAGAACATAACGCCAGCGATCGCTGGGAAAATGATGTGCGGTGTTCTGTTTAAAAGATTTATGTACTGGTTATCAGAATGTTGATTGGATTTGGGAATGGAAAATAGTTTTCACAAAGCAACGCTTGGTGCTCCAATCCCTTGGTCTCAACGTGATTATCCAAGATCTCCGCCTGTGGACGTCGTTGGTCAAGCAAAGCGCGCAGAAACTAGTTCATCATTTGCCGCAATAAAAAGATCTCACGTTGGAAAGAACAGAGCCATGATTGAATTTATTTTTTAATCTATTGCTGTCCAGAAGTAGAAGGCTCATCCTCCTCCACTTACCTGGGTAACACACTGGCGATTTGCACACAGCAATTTGTTACCAACTTTTAACACAAAAAGATTTTACAGTCCACGGGCTGACTTCAAAGGTTACAGGGAGAATACAGGGGGATGGGGTTGAGAAGGAATCGTAAAGAACAGCCACGTAAAGAGGGATACTGGCCCCAAACTTCACTTGGCCATTTTCCCCAGGGATGCTGCCTGGCCCGCTGAGTTACTCCGGCATTTGTGTCTGTCTTCAGCCATGATCTAACGGCAGAACAGACACGATGGGCCAAATGTGTATTATCTGCAAATCCACCACCAGCATTAACGTGCGTGAAAACGCACACCTCCAGATTCAGGGACAGTTTCTTCCCAGCTGTTATCCAACAACTAAACCATTCTACCACAACCAGAGAGCAGTCCTGAACTACCATCCCCCTCATCGGGGACCCTCAGACTGTCTTTGGTGGGACTTTGCTGGTTTAACCTTGCACTAAAAGTTATTCCATTATCATGTACACTGTAAACGGCTCGATACACTGCACACTGTAAATGGCTCGATACACTGCACACTGTAAATGGCTCGATAGTAATCATGTATTGTCTTTCCACTGACTGCAACAAAGGCTTTTCACTGTACCTCAGCACCCGTGACAATAAACTCAACTAAACTGATTATCAACTAAGTCATCAATACTTGGTTTCATGTCAAAGATGTTCTCGAGAAGAGCCGGGAGTGTTTGATTGTCATTAATACCAGCAACAGAACCATGAAATTCTTCCTTGCAGGCATGTTAAACACAATAACACACAGATAAATTACAATCATAACGTAATACAACATAGGACAGGCCCTTCGGCCCACAATGTCTTTGCTGAAAATTTGCCATTATGTCAAGGAGTATTGGATTAGTTGTTCTAAATTGGACATTGACATTATGCAGCATCAGGTAACACGGTGGCACAGCGGTAGAGTTGCTACCTTACAGCTCCAGAGACCGGGATTCCATCCTGACCTCGGGTGCTATCTGTGTGGAGTTTTCAAGTTCTCCTTGTTGCCGCATGGGTTTTAATAGGCAATAGACAATAGGTGCAGGAGTAGCCCATTCGACCCTTCGAGCCAGCACCGCCATTCAATGTGATCATTGGGAACATGTTTCCTGCCTCTAACGTGTCCAACCCCTTAATAATCTTATATGTTTCGATAAGATCTCCTCTCATCCTTCTAAATTCCAGTGTATACAAGCCTAGCCGCTCCAGTCTTTCAACATATGATAGTCCCGCCATTCCGGGAATTAACCTAGTAAACCTACGCTGCATGCCCTCAATAGCAAGAATGTCCTTCCTCAAATTTGGAGACCAAAGCTGCACACAGTACTCCAGGTGCAGTCTCACTAGGGCCCTGTACAACTGCAGAAGGACCTCTTTGCTCCTATACTCAACTCCTCTTGTTATGAAGGCCAACATTCCATTGGCTTTCTTCACTGCCTGCTGTACCTGCATGCTTCCTTTCAGTGACTGATGCGCTAGGACACCCAGATCTCGTTGTACGTCCCCTTTTCCTCCGTGAACTCCAGTTTCGTCCCACATCCCAAGTTTGGGATGCAAGGTTCCACGCGATGAGATCCGAGCAGAGGTCCAATTAGCCTTTTAAATAAGACCCTCATTGTTCAGTTGTTGGTACCTACGACAATCAAACACTCCTGACTCTTGACTCTTGAGATCTTAAAAGACGTTTTACATGAATGCAAGTTTCTAACTTTTAAGGTTTAGCCATAATTTGCCTCTAGACTTGAGTCATGGTGGATGTTTATGTTAAAATGTATTTTGTGTGGTCTGTTGCTTTTTATTGGTATGACTGTATGGCAAAACAAATCCATCGTATGTTGCAAAACATACTTGGCTAATAAAGTATGATTATGATTATGAATGATTATGGTGCAAAGCTTCATAAGTCCAAGAGTGGGTGGCATGGTGGCACAGCGGTAGAGTTGCTGCCTTACAGCAAATGCAGCGCCGGAGACTCAGGTTCGATCCCGACTACGGGCACCGTCTGTACGGAGTTTGTACATTCTCCCCGTGACCTGCGTGGGTTTTCTCTGAGATCTTCGGTTTCCTCCCACACTCCAAAGACGTACAGGTATGTAGGTTAATTGGCTGGGCAAATGTAAAAATTGTCCCTAGTGGGTGTAGGATAGTGTTAGTGTGCAGGTATCGCTGGGCGGCGCGGACCCGGTGGGCCGAAGGGCCTGTTTCTGCGCTGTATCTCTAAATCTAAAAATCTAAAAGAGTGATAGGACCAGAATTAGGCCACTGGGCCACCAAGTCTACTCCGCCATTCAATCATGGCTGATCTATCTATCCCTCCTAACCCCATTCTCCTGCCTTCTCCCCATAACCCCTGAGCTTCTGGAAGATCTTGCTGTCACGGTTTACACATTGTTTCTGCTTTAATTAGCATGATATATTAATGCAGGGAAGTGCCAGTCACTGTGGATTTTACTATTTCACAAATATTAATCATTTAGAAATTCCCCATGGTTCATTGTTGCTTAATTTACAATCTGCTACTCATAAAGTAAAACAAAACTGGCACTTTGATGAGCAATGCAGAATTAAAACTCATAATATTTGAAATTTCAGTGCAGTTTAGAAGAATGGAATTTGAATGATTATTATACTGAACAAGCAATAAATATGTGGAAGCACAGGGAACTTGTCTTCCCAAAAATCAAACAGAGAATTAAGGCTGGTGTAAAATGGCTAAAATGTTTGAAAGACATTTGGACAGGTACGCGGAGAGTAAGGCTTTAGAGGGGAATGGGACAAAGGTGGGTAAATAGGACTACCCCGAATGCCAACTTGGTCGGCATGGACAAGGTGGACTGAAGGGCCTGTTTCCATGTTGTACAGCTCTATGTCTGCGAAGTAATGTCCTTCTGCAGTTGTACAGGGCCCTAGTGAGACCGCACCTGGAGTACTGTGTGCAGTTTTGGTCTCCAAATTTGAGGAAGGATATTCTTGCTATTGAGGGCGTGCAGGATAGGTTTATTAGGTTAATTCCCGGAATGGCGGGACTGTCATATGTTGAAAGACTGGAGCGACTAGGCTTGTATACACTGCAATTTAGAAGGATGAGAGGAGATCTTATCGAAACGTATAAGATTATTAAGGGGTTGGACACGTTAGAGGCAGGAAACATGTTCCCAATGTTGGGGGAGTCCAGAACCAGGGGCCACAGTTTAAGAATAAGGGGTAGGCCATTTAGAACTGAGATGAGAAAAAACTTTTTCAGTCAGAGAGTTGTGAATCTGTGGAATTCTCTGCCTCAGAAGGCAGTGGAGGCCAATTTTCTGAATGCATTCAAGAGAGAGCTAGATAGAGCTCTTAAGGATAGCGGAGTCATGGGGTATGGGGAGAAGGCAGGAACGGGGTACTGATTGAGAATGATCAGCCATGATCACATTGAATGGCGGTGTTGGCTCGAAGGGCCGAATGGCCTCCTCCTGCACCTATTGTCTATTGTCTATTGTAAAGTGGAAAAACACTATTATTGTTCAGATTAGTTTCAAGATACAGCATCGACCCACCAAGTCCACGCCGACCATCGATCGCCCGTTCACACTAGTTCGATGTTGTCCCACATTCTCATCCACTCCCTATGCACCACAGGCAATTTACAGGAGGCCAATTAACTGAAACCTGCACGTCTTTGGGATGTGGGAGGCAACTGGAGTGCCCAGCGGGAACACACGCAGTCACAGGGAGAACATGCAAACTCCACACAGACATCACCCGAGGGCAGGATCAAACCCGGTTCTCCAGCGCTGTGAGGCAGCAGCTCTACCCGCTGCATTGCTGTTATCAATGTCAGCAATGTCCTGGTAGTCTTCACCATACTACACTATCACCAGAAGGAACACCATGATGAAAGACAGTGGCTGATCACCGGTGAAACCGACTGGGAACAGGCACAAAATGTCGATCTCGTCAATGGGTGATTTGAAAAAAAACCTCAATTACAACACTACGTATAAAATTATAAAAGGACTGGACAAGCTAGATGCAGGAAAAATGTTCCCGATGTTGGGGGAGTCCAGAACCAGGGGCCACACCGTCTAAGAATAAAGGGGAGGCCATTTAAAACTGAGGTGAGAAGAAACTTTTTCACCCAGAGAGTTGTGAATTTGTGGAATTCTCTGCCACAGAGGGCAGCGGAGGCCAATTCACTGGATGAATTTAAAAGAGAGAGTTAGATAGAGCTCTAGGGACTAGTGGAATCAAGGGATATGGGGAGAAGGCAGGCACGGGTTACTGATTGTGGATGATCAGCCATGATCACCATGAATGGCGGTGCTGGCCACTGGAGGAATGGCCTCCTCCTGCACCTATTTTCTATGTCTATGTCTAAGTAATGTATACTGCAATACAATTAACCAATTCTGTCCTGTTGCAGATTAATATCCATTATCTCCTCAAGATGTTGCATCCTAACTTCCTTTAGAGATATATGGACACAAAAAGCTGGAGTAACTCAGCGGGACAGGCAGCATCTCTGGAGAGAAGGGATGGGTGACATTTCGGGTCGAGACCTTTCAGAGATATGTGCAAACAAGGAACTGCAGATGTTGGTTTATACCAAAGATAGACACAAAGTGCTGGAGCAACAATAGACAATAGACAATAGACAATAGGTGCAGGAGTAGGCCATTCAGCCCTTCGAGCCAGCACCGCCATTCAATGCGATCATGGCTGATCACTCTCAATCAGTACCCCGTTCCTGCCTTCTCCCCATACCCCCTTACTCCGCGGGTCAGGCAGCATCTCTGGAGAAAAAGGATAGGTGATGTTTCGGGTTGGAACCCTTCATCCTGGGCCGGAATGTCACCCATCCATGCCGGACCTGCAGAGTTACTCCAGCATTTTGTGTCTATACCTTAGAAGTAATTGGCTTGCCCTAACCAGAGTTGAATTCATACCCCCGAGTGTGGTGTCTGGTGTAATTGGGCACACTGTGTGCAGATTGTTACTTACTTGTATCCCAGCTGTCATCAGGCAACTGAACCACCAACTAGAGAGCAGCCCTGAGCTACCATCTCCCTCATTGGAGACCCTCGGACTATCTTTGATCGGACTTTATCTTGCACTAAACATTACAATACAATACAATACAATATATCTTTATTGTCATTGTACAGGGGTACAACGAATTTGGGAATGCGCCTCCCATACGATGCAATAATTTAATTAATTTAAACAGCAACAACCCAGTGAAACAAATTAGAACAGTTTTAAAACAGAATAAAGTGCAAGTAGATCTGTGCCGGTTCACTGTGCGATGTGACCATCCGGCTCAGCAGGACCGGTTCATAGCAGCTATGGCCCTGGGGATGAAGCTGTTCCTGAGTCTGGAGGTGCGGGCGTAGAAGGCCTTGTATCGTCTGCCCGATGGAAGGAGTTCAAACAGACTGTTGCAGGGGAGTGAAGAGTCTTTGTGGATGCTGGTGGCTTTTCTGAGGCATCGTGTGTTGTAGATGCCCTCCAAGGCTGGTAGCTGTGTTCCGATGGTCCTCTGAGCTCTATGGACTACCCGCTGAAGAGCTTTCCTCTCTGCCTCCGTGCAGCTGAGGTACCACACAGGGATGCCATGTGTTAGGATGCTCTCTATGGTGCAGCGGTAGAAGGTCGTCAGCAGCTGTTGGGGTAGACCAGACTTCTTCAGTGTTCTCAGGTAGAACAGTCGTTGCTGTGCCTTCTTGACCAGCGCAGCAGTGTTATTGGACCATGTCAGGTCCTCCGAAATGTGAGTGCCCAGAAACTTGAAGCTGGACACTCTCTCGTTATTCACGTTATTCCCTTTTCCTGCATCTGTACATTGTGGATGTACATTGTACATTGCACAGTGTACATTGTGAACGGCTCGATTGTAATGGTGTATCGTCTTTCCGTTGACTGGTTAGAACGCAACAAAATGGATAGGACAGGTTTGGAGGATTATGGACCAAGCGCAGGCAAGTGGGGCTAGGGCAGCTGGGACATTGTTGGCCGGTGTGGGTGAGTTGGGCCGAAGGGCCTGTTTCCACACTGTATGAATCTATGATTCTGAAAGGTTTTCACTGTACCTCGGTACACGTGGCAATAAACTAAACAAAACTCTTTTTAGTGTGATTGAAGCATCAGGTCCAAGGGAACTCTTTAATTTCTTTCTATTGTCAATCTCTTTCTACACTTTGGGATTAAAAGATTAATTGGAATTGGATGAAGCATGGCCCTTTGTTGATGGCATGGTTTATCACTGCTTTACCTTCTCCCTTTTGGTGATGTAGTAGATTTCTGAAACGATTGTCAAATGGTCTTTCACCCAGAATAGGGGAGTCAAGAACCAGAGGCCTCAGGTAAGAGTGGAAACCTGAGGGGCAACTTTTCCACACAGAGGCTCGTGTGTGTATGGAACCAGCTGCCAGAGGAGGTAGTTGAAGCAGGGACTATAACAACATTTGGACAAGTACATGGATAGGAAAGGTTGAGGGAACAGAGAAGCTACAGATGTTGATACAGTTACGACATTTAAAAGACATTTGGACAGGTACACGGAGAGGAACAGTTCAGTTTCAGTTCCAGTTTAGTCACTTTAGTTCTGTTTAGTTTATTGTCACGTGTACCGAGCGAGGTACAGTGAAAAGCTTTTGTTGCATGCTAACCAGTCAGCGGAAAGACTGTACATGATTACAATTGAGCCGTTCACAGTGTACAGATACATGATAAGGGAATAACCTTTAGTGCAAGGTAAAGCCAGTAACATCCGATCAAAGATAGTCCAAGGGTTTCCAATGAGGTAGATAGTAGTTCAGAGGGCAAGCTAATGAGATTGGCCCAGTTTGCCAACTTGGCCAGCATGGACAAGGATGGGCCGAAGGTCCTGTCTCCGTGCTGTGCAGCTCTGTGAATGGTGAAGCAGGCACAAGAGCTTACATGGCTGTTTGAGCAGACAGTTGTTACGATCGTCCGTTCACTCTAGTAACTGTGGGAGTTCATTCCTTTCACCATTTTCTTGCCATTATCCCAGTCTTCCCTGGATGAGCGATCACATTCATGGGACCAGTGGCTTTTACTTACTATGATTTTTTTATAAGCAGCAAAATCTAATGAAACAGGATAAGATGTAGTGCCCAATTTCAGGAGTAACCTGCGGGCTGTGGAGTGAGTGAGAATGCACAGAGTGAGTGACGAGATCACTACGGTCAGGTGCAATATATATCTGCTCCTCTCATTCATCTTCATTACCCAGAGGTGCAGCGTTATTACCGAGAGCATTTCCCATTGGTGTCCTGTCTTCTGGATTATTCTTTTTTGAGTAAACTTCCCAATGTAATCCGTGTAGGAAAATAACTGCAGATGCTGGTACAAATGGAAGGTAGACAAAAAAATGCTGGAGTAACTCAGCAGGTCAGGCAGCATCTCTGGAGAGAAGGAATGTGTGATGTTTCGGGTCAAGTACCTTCTTCAGTCTGAAGAAACGTCACCCATTCCTTCTCTCCAGAGATGCTGCCTGACCTGCTGAGTTACTCCAGCATTTTGTGACACTCACAAAGAAATCTAATCATTTGCTATTTTCAAGAATCTTCTAGGAAATCTAAATGCCCTTGCACTTATCCGGGTTGGCAGGCAGCTACTGCAGATTTTACACCACTCTTAAAGTAAAACTTTCAATTCTCCTCTGGAATGACTAAACACGCACATTCTGCATAGCGATGGTGGAACTGATTTCTTGGCTACCTGCCACCTGAACATAATCGGCATGATAGGTATGTTAGTCATCAAGAATGAATGCCTCATTAGCTCAGCCTACCCTGCTGTAAAAAATATAGACTGTCAATACTTCCTGAAGTAGCTCTATCATCAAAACATAAAACCACAAGCTAGTATTTCTTAAAGAAAATTCACAGATTTATGGGTACTGCGTTTCAATAATTAATTTCTAGTACTTCCAGTTTCTCCCTGTCTTAAAAGGTTGTCATTGAGATAAGTAATGTGTAGCAGGTTAACTCGTGAGAACATAGAAACATAGAAAATAGGTGCAGGAGTAGGCCATTCGGCCCTTCGAGCCTGCACCGCCATTCAATATGATCATGGATGATCATCCAACTCAGTATCCCGTACCTGCCTTCTCTCCATACCCCCGATCCCTTTAGCCACAAGGGCCACATCTAACTCCCTCTTAAATATAGCCAATGAACTGGCCTCAACTACCTTCTGTGGCAGAGAATTCCACAGATTCACCACTCTCTGTGTGAAAAAAAATGTTCTCATCTCGGTCCTAAAAGACTTCCCCCTTATCCTTAAACTGTGACCCCTTGTTCTGGACTTCCCCAACATCGGGAACAATCTTCCTGCATCTAGCCTGTCCAACCCCTTAAGAATTTTGTAAGTTTCTATAAGATCCCCCCTCAATCTTCTAAATTCCAGCGAGTACAAGCCGAGTCTATCCAGTCTTTCTTCATATGAAAGTCCTGCCATCCCAGGAATCAATCTGGTGAACCTTCTCTGTACTCCCTCTATGGCAAGAACGTGTGAGGAAGTTCAGGGATATTCTCACTTTTATACATGGGAAATTGGTCAATATTCAGACCATGGTATCTGTTCATCAACAGCTCACTCACAGAGGCAGGGGATTGAAAGCTTCATGGACGGAAATCAGTTATGAATATAGACTTGGAAAAAGACGCAGAGTGCTGGAGTAACTCAGCGGGTCAGGCAGCATCTTTGGAGAACATGGATAGGTGAGGTTTCACAGAGTGCTGGAGTAACTCAGCGGGTCAGGCAGCATCTCTGGAGAACATGGATCAGTGACATTTGGGGTTGGGACCATAGAAACATAGAAACATAGAAACATGGAAAATAAGTGCAGGAGGAGGCCTTTCGGCCCTTCGAGCCTTCTTCTGTCGCTTGAAAGTTTTGGAGTCAAGAACCAAGATTATTTAACTGGCAATATACCAATTGGAGAACGGAGATTGATTGGTTCTTGATTAGTAGATTGATTTACGGTCCCAAAGGTTACAGGGAGAAGGTGGGAGAACGGGGTTGAGAAGGAGAGATAAATCTTCCATGATTACAATACGATGTGATAGAACATTATTTATCTCAGGAGGGAAATTGGTCTGCTAACAGTCATAAAACACAACCAGATACATGAGACATGAAATGGCGGAGTGGGCTCGATGGGCCGAATGGCCTAATTCTGCCCCTATGTCTTATGATCTTATTGCTATTGAGGGCGTGCAGCGTAGGTTTACTAGGTTAATTCCAGGAATGGCGGGACTGTCGTATGTTAAAAGACTGGAGTGACTAGGCTTGTATACACTGCAATTTAGAAGGATGAGAGGAGATCTTATCGAAACGTATAAGATTATTAAGGGGTTGGACACGTTAGAGGCAGGAAACATGTTCCCAATGTTGGGGGAGTCCAGAACAAGGGGCGACAGTTTAAGAATAAGGGGTAGGCCATTTAGAACTGAGATGAGGAAAAACTTTTTCAGTCAGAGAGTTGTAAATCTGTGGAATTCTCTGCCTCAGAAGGCAGTGGAGGCCAATTCTCTGAATGCATTCAAGAGAGAGCTAGATAGAGCTCTTAAGGATAGTGGAGTCAGGGGGTATGGGGAGAAGGCAGGAACGGGGTACTGATTGAGAATGATCAGCCATGATCACATTGAATGGCGGTGCTGGCTCGAAGGGCCGAATGGCCTCCTCCTGCACATATTGTCTATTGTCTATTGATCTATAGACCAATAATAGAACAATGGGATTCTTACTTGCTGCAGCTTTACAGGACAATCTATGCAATAAACTCAGATACATGTACAATAATCCATAATACAATACATTAATAACCAGAAATAACAGTTTACAGAACCATAATAGACGGCAAAAACCAATTTATTTAATGCTATCAAAACAATGTCCATAATGGATCATGGTTGGTGAGGTTGAGTTGCGGTTTTGTTGTGCATTGGGACTGGGTCATGTCACAGTGCTTCAATGTAATGCTTGCATGAAAACTCCATACACCCGTAGTCCGGATGGAACCCGGGTCTCTGGCGCTGCAAGGCAGCAAATCTACCCCTGCACCACCCTTTTCCCTTGCCACCATCCACCTCCACCTCTCTCCTTTCTTCTGGCTTCACATTTCACTCATCCTCCCTCCTTCTCTGACACCTTGTCATCTCTGGCCTTTGTCCACTCATCTGGCGGTCAAACCCTCTCACCTCCATCCAACCCCACCTGTCTCCGTGTGTTCTCCCCCCTACTACAATCAGCCTGAAGGGTCCCATCCTGAAACGTCACCTATCCATGTTCTCCACAGACGCTGCCTGACCCACTGAGTTACTCCAGCACTCTGTGAAATGTCACCTATCCATGTTCTCCACAGATGCTGCCTGACCCGCTGAGTTACTCCAGCACTCTGTGTCTTTTTGTAAACCAGCATCTGCAGTTTCTCGAGTCTCCATTGTACCACAAGATTCACATAAACTCTGATCATTTCAATGCTAATTGCTGATTAGTTACTTTGCCATCTGGATTACTGCAGGGAGTAAATTTAGTTAACTTTTCATTCCTCACCATTTTAATGTAAGTGTGTGATTGATCTGCAAATCTCGGGATGGAGTTTATCCACATTGGCTGCAATCGCACACACGGCCAATTAAAAGCCCATTCCTTCTGTCCTGAGATGCTGCCTGACCCGCTGAGTTACTCCAGCATTTTGTGTCTACCTTCGATTTGTACCAGCATCTGCAGTTATTTTCCCACACAATTAAATGCGAATGTTTCCGTGGACCTGATGTGAAGAATGCCATCAAGACAGGTACTGACAACATTCATTGAAAATAAATGAGTTATTACCTTTGCAAATATATCAGACTCGGGTATAGATCATAAAACTGACCACATAAATTATGATGGTGTGTGAGACCTGATTAAACTTAAAAGGCCTGTGGTGGCAAGAGGACATGACTGCCCCTGGACTGACCGTGAGGGTGACCAGAATAAACATCAGCGGGATGGGCTTGGTCGTTCCTGACGTTGTTCCTCCTGAAGCTGGGTGGCACGGTGGTGCAGCGGGTAGAGCTGCTGCCTCACAGTGCCAGAGACCCGGGTTCCATCCCGACTACGGGTGCTGTCCGTACGGAGTTTGTACGTTCTCACCGTGACCTGCGTGGGTTTTCTCCGAGATCTTCGGTTTCCTCCCACACTCCAAAGATGTGCAGGTTTGCAGGTTAATTGGCTTGGTATAAATTAAATTGTCCCTAGTGCGTGTAGGATAGTGTTAGTGTGAGGGGATCGCTGGTCGACGTGGACCCAGTGGGCCATAGGGCCTGTTTCCGCAATGTATCTCTCAACTAAACTAAACTAAATTGCATTGTTTCTCTTCTGGTCAAGAGAGAAAAATGAATGTTTCTTGATCTATGAGATTCTGACCTGCTGCCTTCCTGAATTGGCAGAGTAAATTTGTATATAAGGGACAAATTTAGGAACCCGAGGGGCAACTTTACCTCACAGAGGGTGGTGGGTGTATGGAACGAGCTGCCAGAGGAGATAGTTGAGGCAGGGACTATCACAACATTTCAAAGACACATGGATTGGAGACCCAAAACATCACCTATTTCTTTTCTCCAGAGATGTTGCCTGACTCATTGAGTTGCACCAGCATTTTGTGTCTATCTTCGGTGTAAACCAGCATCTGAAGTTTCTAGCTTCACAGGTTCAGAGGGATATGGACTAAATTTGGGCAATTGGCAAACTGCAGATGGGGCATCTTGGTCCGAATGGATGAGTTTGGGCCAAAGGACCTGTTTCCAGGCTGAGTGACTCTGTGACTCTGGTACACAAGCAGAATATGCATACACAGCACAGTGACGTGAGAGAATCACCTGGAGATCAGAAGCCCAGGCCTGGGTCCGTCACGGGAGATGGGTTGATGGCGTTGGTAACTTAGTTTGATTCTTGCTTAGGAGTAGGAAAAAAACTGCAGATGTTGGTTAAAATCGAAGGTAGACACAAAATGCTGGAGTAACTCAGCGGGTCAGGCAGCATCTCTGGAGAGAAGGAATGGGTGACGTTTCGGGTCGAGACCCTTCTTCAGTCGGGAGTCTGAAGAAGGGTCTCAACCCGAAACGTCATCCATTCCTTCTCTCCCGAGATGCTGCCTGACCCGCTGAGTTACTCCAGCATTTTGATTCTTGCTTAACTGTATGGAGAGCTTTGGTAAAAGCAGAAGATACTGGATACACTCAGTAGATCAGGCTGTGTTTGTGAAGTGAGAAATGGTTTTCACATTTTAGATTAATCATCTTTCCTAGCCTGGGGCAATAGGGGGAGGTGGGGCAGGCTAGGACTTTATTCTTTGTAGTGCACGAGGATGGGCTGTGATCTTGTAGAGGTGTATAAAATTCATAAGTAGAATAGATAGGGTGAATGCTTATTTTACCCAGAGCAGGGGAATCAAGAACCAGAGGACATTGGTTTAAGATGAGAACAGAGGGATTTTAAGTTGCCGAGAGGCAACTTAGAAAAAAGTTGCATAAAAAAAGTTGTCTCAGATAAATAATCAGTCTGAAGAAGGGTCTCGACCCGAAATGCCACCCGTTCCTTCTCTCCTGAGATGCTGCCTGTCCCGCTGAGTTACTCCGGCATTTTGTGTCTGTCTTCTAAAAAAAGTTGTCTCAGGTTCCTATTAGTTTTTTTTCCCTCTCACCTTGGCCTCGATTCGCCTTCCCTGGGAAGCAGAATCTGCCCAATACAAGTTGAGGATGTCCTCGATTCCCCCACTCTGGCCAAGAGACTCCGTGCATCTACGCGATCTACTCCTCTCATGAGTTTGTACGGGACTTGAGAAGGGGGTGAATCCGTGGGCTTTTGAAGCCTTGTCCGCAAACCTTGCTTAACTTTGGAAAAGCCAACGGAATACTCTTGATGGAGGCACGAGTGGGGTGCAGATTTTAGAGTCTTCAGACTGTCGAGACACACAGTGCGGAAACAGGCCCTTTGGCCCACTGAGTCCGTGCCGACCAGCGACCATTTTGTACAGATGTGGGATGTTGGAGCAACGCCCACACTGACGTGTGAACTCAGCATGTCAAGCAGGCAAAGGGATGGTCGATGTGTCGGGTCGTGAATCTGCATTAATATCTCAACGCTATTAGTGTTAAGATATTATTGATTCGGTTTGATTAAATACTATAAATGATCACCCAGAAATAACTTAGGAGGAAAGTTGCTGTTTTAGCAACAATGTCACTCATAACTAATTTGCAAAAGACATCACGCAGTGGAGCGTAACTTCCCAAAGTTAAGGTGGAAATGGTCAGGATAAGTCCAAAGGATTTGAAACATAATATAACTTGTTCCTCGTGAGTTATTAATTAATAACGTAAATTGTGAAGGCCATACAGAAATGATTCTCATTCTAAATCGTTAAGCATAATTAAATTAATGGCATTTCAGTGATTTTATCAGGTAACATATTTACACATGAACCTAGCACTATTTATAGACAATAGGTGCAGGAGGAGGCCATTTGGCCCTTCGAGCCAGCACCACCATTTACTGTGATCATGGCTGATCATTCTCAATCAGTACCCCGCTCCTGCCTTCTCCCCATACCCCCTGACTCTGCTATCCTGAAGAGCTCTATCTAACTCTCTCTTGAATGCATTCAGAGAATTGGCCTCCACTGCCTTCTGAGGCAGAGAATTCCACAGATTCACAACTCTCTGACTGAAAAAGTTTTTCCTCATCTCAGTTCTAAATGGCCTACCCCTTATTCTTAAACTGTGGCCCCTTGTTCTGGACTCCCCCAACATTGGGAACATGTTTCCTGCCTCTAACGTGTCCAACCCCTTAATAATCTTATACGTTTCGATAAGATCTCCTCTCATCCTTCTAAATTCCAAATATTTGTATAGTTTAGTTGAGTTTATTGTCACGTGTACTGAGGTACAGCGAAAAGCTTTTGTTGTGTGCTAACCAGTCAGTGGATAGACTATACATGATTACAATCGAGCCGTCCACAGTGTACTGATAGAGGATAAAGGGAATAACGTTTAGTGCAAGGTAAAGTCCAGTGAAGTCCGATTAAAGTCCGAGGGTCACCAATGAGGTAGATAGTAGTTCAGGACCGCTCTCTGGTTGTGGTAGGATGGTTCAGTTGTCTGATAACAGCTGGGAAGAAACTGTCCCTGAATCTGGAGGTGTGCGTTTTCACACTTCTGTACCTGTTGCCACTGTAGGCCCCGACACTGTAGGCCCCAACACTGTAGGCCCCGACACTGTAGGCCCTGATACTGTAGGCCCCGACACTGTAGGCCCTGATACTGTAGGCCCCGACACTGTAGGCCCGGACACTCTAGGCCCCGACACTGTAGGCCCCGACATTGTAGGCCCCGACACTGTAGGCCCGGACACTGTAGGCCCCGACACTGTAGGCCCCGACACTGTAGGCCCCGACACTGTAGGCCCCGACAGTTTAGGCCCCGACACTGTAGGCCCCGACACTGTAGGCCCCGACACTGTAGGCCCTGACACTGTAGGCCCCGACACTGTAAGCCCCGACACTGTAGGCCCTGACACTGTAGGCCCAGACAGTTTAGGTCCCGACACTGTAGGCCCCAACGTTGTAGGCCCTGACACTGTAGGCCCCGACACTGTAGGCCCCGACACTGTAGGCCCAGACACTGTAGGCCCCGACACTGTAGGCCCCGACACTGTAGGCCCCGACATTGTAGGCCCCGACACTGTAGGCCCCAACACTGTGGGCCCCGACAGTTTAGGGCCCGACACTCTAGGTTTCTGACATTTTAGCTCCGGACAGTCTAGGCCCGGAGGCCCGGGCGCCGCCTGACGGAGGTTGCATAGCAACCCGCCTCCCGGCCTGGGCGGCCGCCGTTGGTGGAGCGGGACCACATGGCCGCTGGCTGGGTGGTGTCACGTGGGGCGCGGGGCGGTGACGTCACCTTGTCCCGTATTTGGGAGTGAGATAGTTGGCAACCCCTATGCTGCAGGGACCTGCCCAGATGTTTCACTCGCTCTGACACAGCCCCCTGAGGCCTGCGGTGCGATGATGCACAGACAGGTTGCGATCAATAACTGGCAGCCAGGCAGATGTGCAGCACATCTGGTACCCTGGGCTAACTCCTGGAGAGTATATCTCTCCTGCTGCAGCAAGTGTTTGCCAGCTCCAAGCAAGCAACCCTGCAATGCTTTCAAGCTCTCCCATGAAACAATTAAACATTTCATTCCGTGACCCTCAGCATTTAATCAGTCTGGGTACCACTTACTGCTCCATTCACTTGATATCATCTGAAGTTATTGGCTAATTAGATCTTTAAGGGCAAAGCCAGCACCGTGTTAGTGAAGCACAATAAAGATGTGGCCGCAACATAAACAGAGTGCAGGAACAAGGAACTGCAGGTGCTACATCATAAAAAAAGACACAAAGTGTTTGCGTTTGGTTTATTTGTGTGCTGGAGTAGAGTTACTCCGGCATTTAGTACATTAAGATTGCAGACTCTATGGGGGTGGGTGGGTTAGGAGCAGCACAATGGTGCAGAGGTCGAGTTGCGCCTCACGGCACCAGAGACCCAGGTTCGATCCTTTTTTTTTCTTTTTTTTTTAATATATAAAAGTTTTATTCCAAAGAAAAACATACAAACATACTAAGCAAAATGTGATCAAACAAAAGCCGCCTGTATCGGCAGTTTACAAATTAAACAATTATCACAATAAAATCCCGCCATCTCTGTCAACAATACATTCAACCCCCCGCGGCGACCAGCGTTCCCGGAAGGCCACCAGAGTCCCCGTGGACACCGCGTGTTCCCTCTCCAGGGACACGCGGGCACGGACGTAAGCCCCGAACAAGGGTAGGCAGCCGACTTCTGTGAGGCCGTCGACTGCCCGCTGCCTGGACCCGCGGATGGCCATCTTGGCCAGGCCCAGGAGCAGACCGACAGGGAGACCCCCTCCTCCCTCCTGACCCTCCCCCCTCTGTACCGGGTGCCCAAAAATTAAAAGCGTAGGGTTAAAATGGAGCCAGAACTTGAGGAGCAGCCCCTTCAGATACTGGAACAGGGGCTGTAACCTCACGCACTCTGTATACAAATGGTACACGGTCTCCTCCTCACCGCAGAAGCGACAGGCGGCAGACGAGACCGTGAACCGGCTCAAGTACCTGTTACAGGCTATAGCCTTATGCAACACTCTCCACCCCAGGTCCCCGATGTAAAGCGGGAGGACCCCCTTATAGAGAGACCTCCACTGGGGACCGCTCCCGCCGTCAGGTGGTAACACGGACCGCCAGGGCGTGTCCGGGCGGAAGACGAGAGCGAGGAAGTGGAGAGTGTGCAGGAGCAGCCTGTACAAAACGCGCCTCTCCACGTCACGGAACGGCACGCTGGGCATCTGGGAAAGGCGGCTCATATTGCGTGGGGCCGGCTCTCGGGAAGGGACCCGTGCCGTGGGCCCGATGAGCAATTCCGACGGAGCGGGGGTAAGTCCGGTCGGAATCGCTCCACGCACATGCCTCTCCTCGACACCCACCGTGACAGGGTGAGGACCGGCCCCCCTCACAACCACAGCACCCCCCTCCCCCTGAGGAGCAGCGCCCTGGCTGAAGGTGACCAAATTCCTGGCTCTCAGGAGATCACGGTAAAAACCAGGCAACTCCCGCCTAGCGCGCTGACTCATACCCGCTACCGGGAGCCGTGATCCCTCCTGGAGGCAGCGCCCCCGGCAGAAAAAGTACGTGGCCAGCGAGTGCCATCTGGGAGGGCACTCGGAGTACACGTACCTCCGCAAGGTCCTGAGTCGGAGGGCTGCCACCTGAGTGCGGACGCAGACCAGCGCCTGACCGCCCTCCTCCAACGGGAGACTCAGAACCCCAGCAGAGACCCAGTGGTTCCTCTCACCCCAGAAGAAGTTAACTAACCTCCTCTGTATCATGGCCAGCCGGTACCACAGCAGAGAGGCCACCAGCTGGTTTATGACCAAAGCCCTACCCCGATATGATAACACACCAAGGAGGCCTGACCAGCGCCCCACACGGGCGACCACCTTCGCCTCCAGCTCCTGCCAATTCGCCTGCCAAGCCCCCTCAGTGGGACTCAGGTAGATCCCCAGATAGAGGAGGTGCGTGGTGGTCCACGCAAAAACTGCCATCTCCTCCGGCAAGGAGTCCACCTGCCACTGACCCACCAAGAGCCCAGCACACTTCCCCCAGTTGATCCTGGCGGGGGATGCGGCTGAGAACACCCGCTGGCACTCACGCATCCTCCGCAGGTCAACCGGGTCGGTGAACATTAGTAGCACATCGTCGGCGTAGGCCGAGAGAACCACCTCCACCCCCGGCCCCGGCAAAGCCAAACCTGCCAGCCGCCTCCGTAGGAGGCACAGGAATGGCTCCACACTGAGGGAATAAAGCTGGCCGGACATGGGGCATCCCTGACGAACCCCCCACCCAAAGTGAATGGGAGCCAACAAAGAGCCATTGACCTTGACCAGGCACTCTGCGGCAGCGTATAGGAGCCGGACCCGGGCCACAAAATGGGGTCCGAATTCAAACGCCCGCAGAGTCCCAAGAAGGTAGTCGTGTCCCACCCGGCCAAACGCCTTCTCCTGGTCAAGGGAGAGAAAGGCAACTGACTGACCAGCCCTCTGGCACAGATGGATCAGGTCCCGGACCAGATGGATATTGTCCTGGATGGACCGGCCCGGGACTGTGTAGGACTGGTCAGGGTGGATCACATGGGACAGCATGGGCCCCAGGCGATTGGCCAATGCCCGTGCAAAGACTTTGTAACCCGTACTGAGAAGAGAGACAGGGCGCCAGTTCTTCAAGAGGCGGAGATCGCCCTTCTTGGGCAGCAGGACGACGACTGCCCTGCGCCACGAGAAGGGCATCTCCCCGGTCGCCAGGCTCTCCCCCAACACCTTCACATAGTCGCCCCCCAGGACACCCCAGAAGGCTCGAAGAAACTCCACAGTCAGCCCATCCAGCCCCGGAGACTTGCCCCTACTGAGCTGGTGCAGGGCACCAGTCAACTCCTCCAGAGTTAGGGGATCATCGAGGCGCTCAGCCACCTCCCTGCACACTACGGGTAAGCCCTCCCACAGCACCCCTTGTGCCTCCCACTAGATGTTCCCTCGGAGAACAGAGTGTCATAGAATGACCAAACTGAGGCACCGATCCTCTCCGGATCCGTGACGGAGGAGCCATCGTCCGCAAGCAACTCGACAAACTGCCTGCGGGCACCTCGGCACTTCTCCAGGGAGAAGAAAAAGGGGGAGGCGCGGTCCAGATCGTGCAACATCTGGACTCGCGACCTCACATACGCGCCCCGGGACCTCCTCAGCTGCAAGTCCCTCAGTGCCCCTTTCTTCTCCTGGTACTCCTCCCACTCACATGATTCCCCCTCCGTCTGACCCAGGCGAGACTCCGAGTCGAGCAACTCTCTCTCAAGCCGTCCGATCTCGGAGTCCCGCCCCTTGGTCGACCCCCTCGTGTAGTCCTGGCAAAACAGACGGACGTAAGCCTTCCCTACATCCCACCACTGCCTTAGGGAAGGGAAACGCCCCTGCCTTTCCCTCCACTCCGCCCAGAACTGCTTGAATGAATCCCGGAACCAGCGCTCCTCCAGCAGCCGGTTGTTGAAGTGCCAGTACGTGGACCCTGCCCGTGTGCGAGTCGGGATAAAGTCCACTCGCACCAGGCAGTGGTCCGAGCACGGCTCCAACCGCATGGAGGCTGCCGAGACACAGGACACATAAGCCTTAGACACATATACACGGTCAATACGGGAACCACCCCCCTTAAACCTGTATGAGAAGGCGCCGGAGTTGGGATGGAAATTCCTCCAAGCATCTACTAGCTCAAAAGAATCCACCAACTCCCTTAATGTCTTGACCGCTGCCGGATCGCGCTGAATGCCAGAGCGATCTCTCGCCTCAAGGGTACAATTAAAATCACCCCCCAGGAAAACACACTCCCCCCGATCGATGGTGTTCAACAGCGCGGTCACTTCTTGTGTTAACCGCGTCTGCATAGCACCGCTCTTGGGGGCGTACACATTAATAAAATGTAACGGCACGCCATCCAGGCGCACGGCCAGATACAACAACCGGCCTGGTACAATGTCCTGCACCTTGACAATCTCCGGCTGGAAAGATGGGGCCAACAGGAAGGCCACTCCACTCGAAATGGAGGTGAGATGGCTCATGTAGACCCCCCCTTCCCACTCCAGGAGCCAGGTGGGCTCGTCACTAGCCACAGTGTGTGTTTCCTGCAGGAAGCTCACCGCGTACCTCCCGTCCCTCAGCACCGAGAGATGGTGAAACCTACGGAGAGACTCCCTGGCCCCATTAATATTCAGGCTGGCTATAGTGAGCTTCATTTTGAAAGCGCACAAGAACTTTTACCAGCCCCCCGTGACGGAGTGGAGCCTCCCCGAGCCCTCTGCCCTTTCTTTAGGAGCTGGCGCCGCTCATTTTTTGATACACCTGACTCGTTCCTCTCCTCCTGAAGGATGGCATAAATGGACTGCAAGGGTACCGTCAGGTCTGACCAGAGGTCGACAGCCAGATCTGCCTTATTCCTCTTCCCTCTGCTGTCCTTCAGAAACTTCCGGAGTTCCCAGATATCAACAAGCCGACACACGGGGCTGCGGGTGGGACAGTCCATCAACTCACTGTCGCTGGACTCCACGTCCCCCTCCTCCTCCCACTCAATGTCTGAGCCCGAGTCTGGATAGTTCTGACTCCCAGCCGCCTCGCTCACCCCTCCCTGTGAGGTGGGTGGGTCGGCCACATCACCCGGTCCCTCCTCCGTCACCATCCCACCCCCAGGATCAGTGACGGGGGCAGGTACCGGTACCTCTAACTGTGGCAAGCTGCCTGGTAAATGGCCAGGCTCCTGCACACCCCCACCGCCCTCTGTAACCGGATTGGGGGCAGTGATGTCGGAGGAAGTCTCCGGGGCGGGCAGTGAGAGGGTACGTCTGGAGTCCGACCGAAGGACACGATCCGAAACGACCCTGTCCTCCTTCGCACCCAGGGCACCCGCCCCAGCACCGTCACCCAGAGAGTCCCCGTCCCCCACCACCAGGGGAACCACCTCGCTCTGGCCCTCAGGGGGCGATGTTCCCGGAGTCTCCCCTGCTCCCTCAGCCGGTGGGGCAGCACACCCCTCAATAGGACTCGTAGCCTCAATGGGGAGCATGGGCTGGGGACCCACCCCCACACTCAAGTCCCCCCCATCAATCTTCCCCTGGTCACCCTCTAAGCCAGCGGACGCAATCCCTGGGGGAACAGCCCCCTGGGGTAGTGTGTCACCACTCTCAGGTGGTCCCTGCACTACAGAGGCATCCTCCTGCCCACAGGAAGCGTGTACTGGGTACTCTGCCTCAACAGGGGAGAAACACCTCCCTTCAGGTCGCCCCTGACCTTCAGGGCCGTTCTCCGTGTCAGAGGACCCGTGCCTCCTCCTCTTATAACCACTAGCGTGCGGTGGTACAGTCAGCTCCATTGCTGAAGCCTGTTCCTCCGCCCCGCCATCTACCTGCTCATCCTCTCCAGCCTTCAGACCCTCAGGCTTCCCTGGGCTAGGCTCAGAGGCGAGCTCGATAATATCTACTGCCGGGGGGCTCTCATTAAGGTGACCTTCTGCCTGGCGTCCCGCTTGAACGTTCTTCTTCTTCTTTCTAACTATCTTACTCTTCTGTCTCTCCCAGTGCCCCTCATCCACCCCCCACACTCCACCGGCATCCTCCGCCACAGGTACGGGACATGGGGGTGGTGGGGGAATGGAGGATGGGGGCAAGGGAACAAAGTCATCACGGGCCACCGTGGTAGAACCAGCAGCCACAGATGGGCCAGCACTGCCTTCCTGGGCCACCTTGGTAGAGCTGGCAGCCCGGTGTTTGGGACAATTCCTGCGGAAATGCCCCACCTCTTTGCATGCATGGCAGCGTGCTTGGCCCGTGTTCCAAAACACGCGATAGCAGAATCCTTCCCATTCAACCTCAAAACTCCCCTCCATATCAATCCCCTGTGCCAGCTGTATGTACACGCGGCGATTGAACGTTAATACATGCTGCATCTCGGGATCATCCAACCTAAGCAACAGTTTGGTGGGCCCAGACCGCACCTCCCCCAGCTTAGTTACATGTGGGAGCAGGAGCGCGTCCGGAACATAAGGGGGAACGTTGGACAGCATGACCGGCAGCACGGGCCGTCCCCATGGGTCCACCGCCATGTAAATCCCAGCCACCGTGATCCCCCTTTCCAATGCGGTAGCCACCGACTGCTCAGTCTTTAGGATGACAACAGCCTTCCCACTGACCACCGCGCCTGCGATTATGGCCTTCTTGCCAACAGTCTCCCCCAGCGCGGTTAGCACAGCCTTGAAGATAATGTTGCCCTGCAAGGTCACTTTCACCCCATGTATACGCCCCAACAACTCATGGCCCTTAGTCACGGAGACTGCCGACTGTACGGCAGCTGCATAATTCTTAGGGGCAGTCTTTCTGCTATTGCTGCACCTCCACGCATTTGCAGCAGTTTAAAGTCTTGTGAAGGCTTTCCTGGCAAAGCACAGAAGCAGTCTCCTCCTGATAAGATAGGGAAAAGGTCCGTGCCAATCCTCCCGTCGTAGAAAATGGAGCTTCCGGAGGCTTCTTCCCCAGGTCTCGGTCGCCCTCCCGGCTTCAACGAAAATCCAATGCACTGTTGCCGTACTTACCCGGCACACCTGGACCGGGCAAAGTCGGTGTGGGAGGGAGCTTTCCGATGCTACAGACCACAAACACCACTCTAGACTCAGCTCCCACCAGTTCAAGTGCAACTTGGCCTTCCGCCAGCCACTGCCGCTCCTACGACTTTCAGAAAACACGAACAAATCCTCCCCAATTAGAGGACTCTTTCAACAAAGAGAGTCTCTGCTTTCCGACAGAAGTCAAAAAAGCAAATTCTGACTGCTTTCGTTTGTCCTTGCCAAACAAATCCTTCGAAAATAATCAAATCCTCACAGCCAGCGCCACACACCCACGTCCGATCCTGACCATGGGTGCTGTCTGTGTGGAGTTTGCAGGTTCTCCCTGTGGGCTTCCTCCGTGAACTCTCACACTCCAAACATGTGTAGGTTATTTGGCTTTAGACTTTTGCGATACAGCGTGGAAACTGGCCCTTCGGCCCACCGAGTCCATGCCGACCAGCAATCACACCACACACTAGCACTATCCTACACACTAGGGACAATTTACAATTTACAGAAAGGCAATTAACTTACAACCCTGCACCTCTTTGTTGTGTGGGCAAACTGGAGCGCCCGGGGAAAACAGGGGACTATTTTGACATTTCTGTACCTCTTACCTGATGGGAGAGGGGTGTGACTCTTCCTTGATGATGGTGCTGGCCTTGCCGAGGCAGCGTGAGGTGTAGATGGAGTCAGTGGGAGGGAGGTTGGTTTGTGCGATGGTCTGGGCTGCTGGCCTTGCCGAGGCAGCATGAGGTACAAATGGAGTCAATGGAAGGGTGGTCGGTTTGAGTAATTGGAGAAGTCAATGTTCATACCGTTGGGTTGTACGCTACCCAAAGTCAATGTGAGGTGTTGTTCTCTCAGGTTGCATGTGGACTCACTCTGGCCATGGAAGACACCCAGGATGGGAATGGGAAGGGAAGTGACAATGGTTCAAAGTGTAGGAAGGAACTGCAGACGCTGGTCTACACTGAGATGGACACAAAGTGCTGGAGTAACTCTGTGGGACAGGCAGCATCTCTGGAGAGAAGAAATGAATGAATGAATGAATGAATGAATAAGTTTATTGGCCAAGTATGGTTGGTGAGTGGAGCTACTACTCGTGGAAAACAGTTGTTTTTATGTCTGGCTGTGGCTGCTTTGACAGTCCGGAGTGGCCTTCCAGAGGAAAGTGCTTCAAAGAGTTTGTGGCCAGGGTGAGAGGGGTCAGAGATGACGTTTCATGTCGAGACCCTTCTTCAGTCTGAAACGTCACCCATTCCTTCTCTCCAGAGATGTTGTGCCTGTCCCGCTGAGCTACTCCAGCGCTTTGTGTCTGTCTTTGATTAAACGTGATGTCCTGTTGGAGTGTACCTTGTGTAAGTAATTCTGAAGATTAAATGAAACGGAGAGGGCAGGTGGATGAAAGAATAAATTAAGCAGTACAGAGGCAAAATTAAATGCGATGTGGTTAAACATAGGACGATGTGCTTTGGCAAAACCAAGCGATACTGCCTGGATTGGCAAAAGATTGGGTCAAAAATGGAAGAGAGAAAGTAGTCGTAGATTCCGGTCGGTCCCAAAGGCATCCCAGACAGTATCTTCAGCAGCCAAGGTCTCAAGGAAATAAAATCAATGGAAGAGTGGATTTTATAGAATATTAAAAAATTCAAAATATGATGCTGAATCCAGTTATATCTTAATGACATCAATGTCTTAGCAATGGCAGTCTGCAGAGAAAGGTGCATAAATATATGCAGGTCCTGTCAACTATGAAAAATATAGATACAAGGAATGAAAAATGAGGGCCACGTTTATGAGACCAGGATAGATTATTGTAATGATTTGATTTAGAAGCATTTAGAATTATGAATTTTTAGAATCCAAATATTTCAGCTGATTGAAAGGTTGGGAACACAGAAGCATTGCTAAAAGATTAAACATGCTGAGAAGGAAGACACGGGAAATGTTTTATACAGAGAGTTGAAAGGACAAGAGAGACGCGTTGACAGAGTTATTGATTGAAGCAAGGATCTCGCCGGCATAGACACCAAATACTGGAGTAACTCAGTGGGTCAGGCAGCATCTCAGGAGAGAAGGAATGGGTGGCGTTTCGGGTCGAGACCCTTCTTCGGACTGGAATCTCAGGTTGGGCAGGTGAGTGAAGGGAAGGGGAGTGAGAGAAGAGGTCAGGCACAGACGATTCATCACACACCAACTTCGGCGACATCACGGCAAACCATCTTGCAATTTAGAAAGGAGGTGCAGGAGAAGGCCATTCGGCCCCATCGAGCCAGCACCGCCATTCAATATGATCATGGCTGATCATCCAGAATCAGTACCCCGTTCCTGCTTTCTCCCCGTATCCCTCGATTCCGTTAGCCCTAATTGCTAAATCTAACTCTCTCTTGAAAACATCCAGTGAATTGGTCTCCAGTGCCTTCTGTGGCAGAGAATTCCACAGAATTTATACAGTAGACACAAATTGCTGGAGTAACTCAGCGGGCCAGGCAGCATTTCTGACGAGGAGGGTCTCGACCCGAAACGTCACCCATTCCTTCTATCCAGAGATGCTGCCTGTTATTCCAGCTTTTTGTGTCTATCCAGGGAAGGATATTCTTGCTATTGAGGGAGTGCAGCGTAGGTTCACCATGTTAGTTCCCGGCATGGCGAGACTGTCATATGATGAAAGACTGGAGCAACTGGGCTTGTATTCACTGGAATTTAGAAGGATGAGAGGAGATCTAGAAACATATGCAATTATTAAGGGATTGGACAGGCTAGATGCAGGAAACATGTTCCCGATGTTGGGGGAGTCCAGAACCAGGGGTTACAGTTTAAGAATAAGGGGTTGGCCATTTAGAACTGAGATGAGATGTGAAAAACTTTTTCACACAGAGAGTTGTGAATTTGTGGAATTCTCTGCCACAGAAGGCAGTGGAGGCCGGTTTAAAAGAGAGTGGATGCATTCAAGAGAGAGTTAGATAGAGGTCTTGGGGCTAGCGGAATCACAGGATATGGGGAGAAGGCAGGAACGGGGTACTGACTGATTGTGGATGATCAGCCATGATCACATTGAATGGCAGTGCTGGCTCGAAGGGCCGAATGGCCTCCTCCTGCACCTATTGTCTATGTATCTACAGTCTGAAGAAGGGTCTCGACCCGAAACGTTATCCATTCCTTCTCTTCTGAGATGCTGCCTGACCCGCTGAGTTACTCCAGTATTTTGTGACTATCTTTGGTTTAATCCAGCATCTGCAGTTCCTTCCTGCAAAGTTATACTGAACTATCACCTTCCATTGACACGATGGCCCTGAATGCATCCAATCATAGAACACGGAACAGTACAGCACAGGGACAGGCCCTTCGGCCCATTATATTGCCCTATCTCTGTTCTCCAGAGATGCTGCCTGACTATTCCAGCACTTTGATTCAGTTTAGTTTATTGTCACGTGTACCGAGGTACAGTGAAAAGCCTTTGTTGCGTGCTAATCAGTCAGCAGAAAGATAATACATGATTACAATCGAGCCATTTACAGTGGACAGTGGTCTTTCTTTTGCATATGTCTTTTTTTGTAAACCAGCATCTGCATTTCCTTGGCCCTATTCTCTAAGATTTAATACAAATGCTGTACCAGAGGACATACTGTCGGTTTAATGTGAGGGGGAAAGATTTAATAGCAACGTAAGGGGCAACTTTTTTACACAAATGGTGGTGGGTTTATGGAAGGTGGTAGTTGAGACAGGGACTATTGCAATGTTTTTTTTTTTGTTTGTTTTTTTTTTTTTGTTTTTTTTTTGGAAGTAAGCACATTACATTTTAATGGTTCCTTTTTACAGGTGCCAAGAATTATTAAAACATTATTTGTACAACTTCCTTTTTAAAAAGAAATGAGAAAGAAAGAAGTAGTGAAGAGTAAAGAATAAATTAGTGAGTATCGAGTGAAAAAAAAAAAAAAAAAAAAAAATGCAATGTTTAAGAAACCTTTGGACAGGTATGTGGATAGTACAGGTTTGGAGGGATATGGACCAAACGCGGACAGGTAGGACTAGAGTAGATGGGGCAAGCTGGCTGGTGTGGACCTGTTTCCACACTGGAGATATGACTCGATGAATCATTAAACAAAAAGAAATTGTCGCAAAAAAGTTTTCATTCAAGCCATTTGGCAAAGAGAGTGAAAATCTCTGACATTTGAGTATAAATTCATAATATTGATTCCCATTTCTAAGCAATTATTTTCAGGGAGAGGTTGAGGTACCATCTTGCCCAATATCCAATACTGTTCGTGACTGCACAGTCAGTCCAGCGATTGAGAGGCCAGGCTTAGTCACGGTTGATCAATAACAATATTAATCACGTTGCACAACAAAACAAAATCAAACAATGTCTTGTTAGTTTAGTTTAGTTTACTTTAGAGATATAGCGCGGAAACAGGCCCCTCGGCCCACCGGGTCCGCACCGACCAGCGATCCCCGCACACTAACACTATCCTACACACACACACTCGAGACAAATCACAATTACACCAAGCCAATTAACGTACAAACCTGTACGCCTTTGGAGTGTGGGAGGAAACCGGAGCACCCGGAGAAAACCCACGCAGGTCACGGGGAGAACGTGCAAACTCCGTACAGACAGCACCCGTAGTCAGGATGGAACCCGGGTCTCTGGCGCCGTGAGGCAGCAACTCTACCGCTGCGCCACCGTGCCACCATTAAAAAACTTGACCTTCTTCTTGACTTCCAATGTCATTACCATCACTGAGTCTTCTACCATTGTTTATCAGTCTTGGTTTATTATACCTACGTGCACCAAGATACAGACAGATTAATTACTGGTCCATTAGTTTGTTATCACAATTGCCACGTGTACCGAGGTACAGTGAAAATCCTTTCGTTGCGTGCCATCCAGTCAGCAAAAACACTATGCAAGGTTGCAATCGAGCCGTTCACTGTGTACAGATACAGGACAGAGGCTATAATAAACTTCAGTAAACTCTAGTAAAGATAACGTCCTGTAAAGTTCAAGTAAAGATAGTTTGAGGGTCTCCAATGAGATAGATGGGAGGTCAGGACCACTCACTAGATGGTGAGAGGATGGTTCAGTTGCCTGATAACATCTGGGTGGGAGGGGATGGGGGGTCGGAAGGAGATGGGGGAAGGGGAGAGGGGGACAGGGTAGTGGGAGATGTGGGTGTGCATTTAGGTGTGGCACAGGGAGGGTGGGGACGGGGGAGAACATAGTTCTCCAGACAGGTTATCGAGCTGTCTTCACTCTCTGTTTCTCCCATTGCAGATGCTGCCTGCCTTGCTGAGAATGATCATCAGGTCATAAGGTAGACAACAAATGCTGGAGTAACTCAGCGGGACAGGCAGCATCTCGGGAGAGAAGGAATGTGTGACGTTTCGGGTAAAGACCCTTCTTCAGACTGATGTCAGGGGAGGGGGTGGGACAAAGATAGGATGTAGTAGGAGACAGGAAGACTAGTGGGAGAACTGGGAAGAGGGAGGGGATGGAGAGAGAGGGACAGAGGAACTATCTGACACATTAGGTCACAAGGTCACAAGTGATAGGAGTAGAATTAGGCCATTCGGCCCCTCAAGTCTACTCCACCATTCAATCATGGCTGATTTATCTCTCCCTCCTAACCCCATTCGCTTGGCCGCTGGACTTTACATCCCGGTGCGGCTTGGCCGCTGGACTTTACATCCCAGTGCGGCTTGGCCGCTGGACTTAACAGTGCCCGGTGCAGCTCGGCTGCGGGGCTTAACATCGCCCGGTGCAGCTCGGCTGCGGGGCTTAACATCGCCCGGTGCAGCTCGGCTGCGGGGCTTAACATCGCCCGGTGCAGCTCGGCTGCGGGACTTAACATCGCCCGGAGCAGCTCGGCTGCGGGACTTTTCACCGCTGGTGCGGCTCGACTGCGGACTTGACATCGCCCGGTGCGGCTCGACCATGGGACTTAGCTGCGCAAGGTTTGGTCGCGGGCCTTTCATCGCCCGGTTCGGCCGCGGGACGTTTCAGCGCCCGGTGCGGGGACTGTGCGGGTCGGTCGGGGACGAGCTGTCTGTCCGTGGGCGTGGGGAAGAGAGTGGAAGTTTTGTTGCCTCCATCACAGTGAGGGGGTGTTTGGAGTCACTGTGATGGACGTTTGTGTTGGGGTCATGTGTCTTGTGTTCTTTTTTTTTCTATGACTGCTATGTAGTTTCGTTCGGTACTTCGGTACCGAACGACAAATAAAGCTCTGTTATACCTGTTATACCTGTTCTCCCCATAACCCCTGACACCCGCACTAATCAAGAATCTATCTATCTCTGCGGTTGCAGCTCCTAGACTGTGGAACAGCATCCCTCTCCCCATCAGAACTGCCCCCTCCATCCACTCCTTTAAGTCCAGGCTCAAAACCTATTTCTACTCCCTAGCGTTTGAGGCTCTCTGAGGGGGCGCTGTTAACTGTTTATGTATGTGCTGTGATGTTTGTGTGCCATTGTATGTTCATTTTTAGTATCTGAACTGATGTACAGCACTTTGGTCAACGTGGGTTGTTTTTAAATGTGCTATACAAATAAAATTGACTTGACTTGACTTAAAAATATCCACTGACTTGGCCTCCACAGCAGTCCGCGGCAATGAATGCCACAGATTCACCACCCTCTGACTAAAGAAATTCCTCCTCATCTCCTTCCGAAAGGAACGTCCTTTAATTCTGAGGCTGTGCCCTCTGGTCCTAGACTCTCCCACTAGTGGAAACATCCTTTCCACATCCACTCTATCCAGGCCGCTCACTATTTTTTACGTTTCAATAGACAATAGACAATAGACAATAGGTGCAGGAGGAGCCCATTCAGCACCGCCATTCAATGTGATCATGGCTGATCATTCTCAATCAGTACCCCGTTCCTGCCTTCTCCCCATACCCCCTGACTCCGCTATCCTTAAGAGCTCTATCTAGCTCTCTCTTGAATACATTCAGAGAATTGGCCTCCACTGCCTTCTGAGGCAGAGAATTCCACAGATTCATAACTCTCTGACTGAAAAAGTTTTTCCTCATCTCAGTTCTAAATGGCCTACCCCTTATTCTTAAACTGTGGCCCCTGGTTCTGGACTCCCCCAACATTGGGAACATGTTTCCTGCCTCTAAATTCCAGTGTATACAAGCCTAGTCGCTCTAGTCTTTCAACGTATGACAGTCCTGCCATTCCTGGAATTAACCTCGTTTTAACGAGGTCCCCCCCTGATTTGTCTAAACTCCAGCGAGTACAGGCCCAGTGTTAATGATCTGTGTTATTAACTATCATTTGCAATCAATCGAGGAACCAATGTCCAGCCTCGGCCTGACGCGAACAGTAAATCACCACTTTAATTTTCCAGACTTAGCAATTGAAAGTGCAGCTCATCTAATTATTCAAAACTAAGAAAGTAACAACAGAAGTAAGTAAGCTATCCAAAAAAAACACCTAATTACGTAGCTGAGATAAAAATCAATTTATTTCAACTGATTGTTCACAGGAGATGTATCTAGCCGTTGCTGCACCTTGCTGCACCTTGGATGTCAGAGCCTCGAACAAATGCTGTAAGTCTGAATTAATGAGGAGGGGCCAAGGTTGCAGCAGTTTGAAACGCACTTTCATGCTGGATCTGTAGTTGGGATGAGAGTTTAGAATCGATTTAATAGTCATTAGGTCGCCAATCTGCAATAAATGACATCTAATCATCATCTGTTCTTTTGTTGAATTACAAGCTGCACTTATGCTGGCTGCTCTCCCACTTTTGAAAAGCCGATGCCATTTTGCTGAAGATGTGTTTGATTTTCTTGCTGACGTTTGAGGGCGTGCAGCATAGGTTCACTAGGTTAATTCCCGGAATGGCGGGACTGTCGTATGTTGAAAGACTAGGCTTGTATACACTGGAATTTAGAAGGATGAGAGGAGATCTTATCGAGACGTATAAGATTATTAAGGGGTTGGACACTTTAGAGGCAGGAAACATGTTCCCAATGTTGGGGGAGTCCAGAACAAGGGGCCACAGTTTAAGAATAAGGGGTAGGCCATTTAGAACTGAGATGAGGAAAAACTTTTTCACTCAGAGTTGTGAATCTGTGGAATTCTCTGCCTCAGAAGGCAGTGGAGGCCAATTCTCTGAATGCATTCAAGAGAGAGCTAGATAGAGCTCTTAAGGATAGCGGAGTCAGGGGTTATGGGGAGAAGGCAGGAACGGGGTACTGATTGAGAATGATCAGCCATGATCACATTGAATGGCGGTGCTGGCTCGAAGGGCTGAATGGCCTCCTCCTGCACCTATTGTCTATTGTCTATTGTTTATGGTGCAGTAATATTGAACCCAGTGCCACATGCCATCCTTCGGACCCGTCCACCTCTGGATCCTTCCGCTGAGATGTAAGGACAACAGCGGCATAATCAGTCCTCGACTCACTGAAACTAGGGGATGTAGGATCGCCACTCCGATTCCCCAGAGAGACAAAACACAGCACATTCATCAGCAGCAAATTCATTTGTATTTTCCCAGGACTTGATTTATCGGTGCATCCTCTGAAAGGCTGCATCACTATCCAGCGTGGAAGCGATTGATTAGCTTCAATAATTGAACACCTTGCCACTATCACTATCAGTCAAGCAAATGTGGCACGTTGGGTGGTGGATATTGAGTCGTGCCTCAGTCTGGTGCCTTAGGCACGATCCATGGAGAGAGAGCACCAGGTTAGATCATAGACTCACGGAAACTAGCCCTTCAGCCCAACACATCCATGCCAACCAAGATGCTCCATCTAAGCTAGTCCCACCTGCCTGTGTCTGGCCCATATCCCTCTAAACCCGTCCTATACATGTACCTGTCCAAATGTCTTTAAAATGTTGTCAATGAACCTGCCTCAACTACACCTCCTCGGGCATCTCGTTCCATTTACCGACCAACCTCAAAGTAACAACCTTTCCCCTCAGGTTCCTGTTAAATCCATCAACTCTCCATCCCCTCCCTCTTCCGAGTTCTCCCACTAGTCTTCCTGTCTCCTACTACATCCTATCTTTGGACAAGTACGTGGATAGGACAGGTTTAGAAAGATATGGGCCAAACACAGGTGGGTGGGTCTAGTGTAGATGGGGGATCTTGGTCGGCAGGGGCAAGTTGGGCCGAAGGGCCTGTTTCCGCGCTGTGTGATTCCATGGAAACATTCAGGAGAAGCCTTGGAGAACAGGATACCACAAGCATTTGAAAACATTTGAAAAAGTGTTTTTAAATATGGGAAATGAAGAAATGAACTAGTGATAAACTTGTCTTGCTTTGATGCAGCAGATGATGGAACACAAAGCAATATTCTAATGAAGAAAGTTTACAATTGCACATCACACACATGTAACGATAACAGCGCCATTAACATACTCACACTCCAAAGACGTACAGGTTTGTAGGTTAATTGGCTTGGGTTTGTATACTCGGTCTAAGTGTAAATTGTCCTCAGTGTGTGTAGGCTTGTGTTAGTGTGTGGGGATCGCTGGTCGGTGCAGACTCGGTGGGCCGAAGGGCCTGTTTCCGTGCTGTATCTCTAAATTAAATAAATAAATTGAACCATTGCTCTTGTGTAAGGTTTGTTTGTACTCATGTACTCAAGGCAAAGCAGCGCCTTTACCACCTTAGACAGCTGAGGAAATTCAGAGTGTCTCTGAGGATCCTTCAGTGCTTCTACTCTGGGGCTGTAGAGAGCATCCTGTCCGGCAACATTACAGTCTGGTTTGGGAACAGCTCTGCCCAGGACAGGAAGGCCCTGCGGAGAGTAGTGCGTTCGGCAGAACGCACCATGGGAACTACACTTGCCCTCCTGCAGGACCTATACATCAGGAGGTGCAGATCCAGAGCCAGCAACATTATGGGGGACCCCTACCACCCCAGCAACGGACTGTTCCAGCTGCTACGGTCAGGCAAAAGCCTCCGCTGTCACGCTGTGAAAACGGAGAGGACGAGATGGAGTTTCTTCCCACAGGCCAACGGGGCTGTCAACTTTTATAACTCCAGAGACTAAATTTTGTCTACACTATACTAACTTTATTAACTTTATTTATATGCTGTAACTGTAATTATTTTTTGTGCACAATCCACAGGCATTGCCACTTTCATTTCACTGCACATCGTGTATGTGTATGTGACAAATAAACTTGACTTGACTTGACTTGACTTGACTTGACTATTATCTGATTTAATTGGAGAGCACACAAACAACGTTTCTCACTGTATCTCGATACAATAATAAACCAATTATGGCCAGGTTTGGAACCTTCTTTTATCAGGCCATGGGTATAGGTCTGGTGTGTGGTGTGTACAGTAGGGAGAGGGGGATTATTTGCTGTATTAACAACAACCTGATCCACAAGCTGTTTAGTTTAGATTAGTTTAGTTCAGAGATACGACGCAGAAACAGGCCCTTCGGCCCACCGAGTCCGCACCGACCAGCGATCCCCGCACATTAACACTATCCTACACACACTAGGGACAATTTACATTTTATACCAAGCCAATTAACCTACAAACCTGCACGTCTTTGGAATGTGGGAGGAAACCGAAGATCTCGGAGAAAACCCACGCAGGTCACGGTGAGAACGTACAAACTCCGTACAGACGGCGCCCGTAGTCGGGATGGAACCCGGGTCTACTGGTGCTTCAGTTACTGTAAGGCAGCAACTCTACCGCTGCGCCACCGTGCCGCACATTTAACGTGCCATTGTTCTGGACCTGCAACGTGAAACGAGAATGTTTTGCAAATCGGAACATTAACGGAACTCTGCTGCGTTAATAATCGTAAGCCCATTCTCTTTAAAGTTTTAAACTATTTTGCTGTTCTTAATGAAAACATTTCCCACCTCCACCAAAAAAATACATTGCCTCCGCTGCTGTGAAATCTAAACTGCTCATTTCAGCTGAAAATGAAATTAGAATGTGAATAATTTACTAATTTTCAAAAAAGCCCCATTGCATTTCATGAACCAGTGCAGTTCAAAAAATAATTCAGAGCATTATCCCATCCTTCACACTAATCACAGGCATAGAAACATCAAAGGCTGTGTGCAAACTGGATTAGCAAACTGAAACGTATCAGAGGAAATTGAGCCAAGGGAATAAAATCGAGTTTTTTGAGCAGAGGCAGCAAGCTGCCCAAGTGTTGCTTCCCATGAAGTTCCATCATCAACTGACCTGCCCCAACAAACTAACGATTGCAAGAATGAGATGTTTCATAGAAATATCGAAACACAGAAAATAGGTCCAGGAGGAGGCCATTTGGCCCTTTGAGCCAGCACCACCATTCATTGTGATCATGGCTGATCATCCACAATCAGTAACCCGTGCCTGCATTCTCCCCATATCCCTTGATTCCACTAGCCCCTAGAGCTCTACCTAACTCTTGGATCAACACCCTTCATCAGACTGATCAGGGTCTGCTGAAGGGTCTCGACCCCAAACGTCACCCATTTCTTCTCTCAGAGAAACATAGCAACATGGAAAATAGGTGCAGGAGTAGGCCATTCAGCCCTTCAAGCCTGCACTGCCATTCAATGTGATCATGGCTGATCATCCACAATCAGTACCCCGTTCCTGCTTTCTCCCCGTACCCCTTGATTCCGTTAGCCCTAAGAGCTAAATCTAATTCTCTCTTGAAAGCATCCAGTGAATTGGCCTCCCCTGCCTTCTGTGGCAGAGAATTCCACAGATTCACAACTCTCTGGGTGAAAAGGTTTTTCCTCATCTCCGTTCTAAATGGCCATCCTCCTTATTCTTAAACTGTGGCCCCTGGTTCGGGACTCCCCCAACATTGGGAACATGTTTCCTGCCTCTAGCGTGTCCAATCCCTTAATAATCTTATGTTTCAATAAGATCCCCTCTCATCCTTCTAAATTCCAGGCCCTGGGGAAAAGGCTCAGCTCCCTTCCTCAACTGCTGCCATCAGACTCTAGTTCACATTCAGACTCTAGTTCACATTCATCTGAGCAGACAGACCCTGGCTGAGAGTCCCAGCCTGAACATTCCCCATTGTCGCATTGAAATATCAGCCGGATTAGTCCTCTGGGGTGGGACTTGAACCAATAACCTTCCCACCCAAAATTGACTGGGCACAGATGTCAAGATGTAGTTGGAAAACATCACGTTATAGCCATCTGAACCTTATGTACAGGTATGTAGGTTAATTGGCTTGGTGTAATTGTAAATTGTCCCTAGTGTGTGTAGGATAGTGTTAGTGTGCGGGGATCGCTGGTCGGCGCGGACTCGGTGGGCTGAAGGGCCTGTTTCCGCGCTGTATCTCTAAACAAAACTGAAAGAGAATAAATCATCTCACAAATGTTAATTTCCAACAGTTTACCCGTTAATATCTGACAAGAATCTCTTGACAGGTTATAGAGATTTTTGCAATGATGTGTTATGTGGTGTTACAACAACATCAGATTAGTGCGGGTGTCAGAGGGTACGGGGACAAGGCAGGAGAATGGGGTTAGGAGGGAGAGATAGACCAGCCACTATTGAATGGCAGAGTAGACTTGACGGACCGAAGGGCCTCATTCTACTCCTATCACTTATGACCTTGTAAAAGAAGTGCTGTGCATGTGGCTGACACAAGCCAGTTGTGTGGATTGTTCAACAGCCCAACTGGCAAAGATTGAGGAATCGGAGCCTCAGTAGACTTAGTTTTAGTTTTTAGTTTAGTTTAAGTTATTCTCACGTGTACGCAGGTACAATGAAAAGCTTTTTGTTGCGTGCTATCCGGTCAGTGGAAAAACTATGCATGATTACAATCGAGCCGTCCACAGATACAGGATCAAGGGAATAACGATCAGTTCAAGATGAAGTCCGATTAAAGATAGTCCGAGGGTCACCAATGAGGTGGATGGGAGGTCGGGGTCATTCTCTGGTTGGCGATGGATAGTTCAGTTGCCTGATAACGGCTGGGAAGAAACTGTCCCTGAATCTGTGTAGGAAGACAGCAGCGAGACCCCAGTCCCTGAGAACCATGGCCGTGGACAACTGCGATGGACTGCAGGCCAAGTCAAGAATGCCAATGGGTTAAGTGTACACTATCGCATCTGAACATGTATGATCTTTCTGTGTGAAGATGGTGGGACCACCAAGGCTTCATTGCTGAGACTAGGTATATTGGAACTAAAGTCTAAGGATCTATGGAAGAGCTATGGGGAAGTATTTTTATTCAAGTTTACTGACAGAGTGGTGTAATGAATCTGCTTCACATGTGCACTGTGCTGTGGTCTATGTTCTATGTTCTCACTTCTCTGATCTCTGCCTAATAAGTCCACTGGAAGTCACTCTATTTTGCAACAAATCCTCACACTTACGACACGATTATGATAGAACTTTATTTATCCCAGGAGGGAAATTGGTCGACCAACAGTCACAAAACACAACGAGATACATGAAACATGAAACTAAAGTGATGAGTGGAAAGGATTGGGAATGTGCAAAGATTGGGGGGGGGGGAGGGAGGAGTCAGTCTCAGTCTCAGTCTACCCCATGACAGAAGGGGGAGGAGTTGTACAGTTTGATAGCCACAGGGAAGAAGGATCTCCTGTGGCAATAGACAATAGACAATAGGTGCAGGAGGAGGCCATTCGGCCCTTCGAGCCAGCACTGCCATTCAATGTGATCATGGCTGATCATTCTCAATCAGTACCCCGTTCCTGCCTTCTCCCCATACCCCCTGACTCCACTATCCTTAAGAGCTCTATCTAGCTCTCTCTTGAATGCATCCAGAGAATTGGCCTCCACTGCCTTCTGAGGCAGAGAATTCCACAGATTGACAACTCTCTGACTGAAAAAGTTTTTCCTCATCTCCGTTCTAAATGGCCTACCCCTTATTCTTAAACTGTGACCCCTTGTTCTGGACTCCCCCAACATTGGGAACATGTTTCCTGCCTCTAACGTGTCCAACCCCTTAATAATCTTATATGTTTCGATAAGATCCCCTCTCATCCTTCTAAATTCCAGTGTATACAAGCCTAGTCGCTCCAGTCTTTCAACATATGACAGTCCCGCCATTCTGAGAATTAACCTAGTAAACCTGCGCTGCATGCATGGCATTCTGTGCTGTATCTCGGTGGGACCAGTCTGTTGCTGAAGGTTCTCCTCAGGTTGACCAGTGTGTCATGGAGGGGGTGAGCTGTATTGTCCAGGATGCTCCGCAGTTTGAGGAGCAACCTCCCCTCCATGACCACCCCAACTCCAACTCCACCCCCAGGATGGAGAGAGCCCTCCTGATGAGCTTGTTGATCGTGTTGGCATCCTTTATGGTGGTACCAAGTTAGACACAGTCACTCAGGTATTGGAATTCATATTTAATCTAATCACAAATGAAAATGGAATTTTTGAATTGTGAATGTGAAAATTATTCCCTTTGTTTTAAACGTGACAACCGTTTTAAATTCTCTCGCAGAGTAGGATATTGTTATTGGTCTTGAAACGCTGCTGATAAATCAAGAAAATGTGGTGAAGTTACAGTGGAATATTCTCGATAAATTCTTTTGTGTTTTCTTCAGAACTTCAGAAGCGGCACGGTGGCGCAGCGGTAGAGTTGCCGCCTTACAGCGAATGCAGCGTCAGGAACCCGGGTTCCATCCCGACTACGGGCGCTGCCTGTACGGAGTTTGTACGTTCTCCCCGTGACCTGCGTGGGTTTTCTCCGAGATCTTCGGTTTCCTCCCACACTCCAAAGACTTACAGGTTAGTAGGTTAATTGGCTTGGTAAATCTAAAAATTGTCCGTAGTGGGTATAGGATAGTGTTAGTGTGCGGGGATCGCTGGGCGGCGCGGACCCGGTGGGCCGAAGGGCCTGTTTCTGCGCTCTATCTCTGAACTAAACTGAATCTATTCTGTTTAGATCACCCATTGGATGGATGTTCATCACTCAATGTTGAAGAAGGTTCCTCAGGATCTCATGTAGAAGGTATGAACCATGAAACACAGGAACATCTAATGCTTCTCAAGGGGAACAAGTGAAGGGTAAGTAACACAAATATTTCTCACTGAGAGTCCTGCACACTTTCCGAATAACCTCGGCTTCTACCTCTGTAGAGGATTGTGGAGGTTTGACATGTCACTGAATACTGTATCGAGCTGCTCCAGGAGAACGATACAGAACATATTGACTGCTTGCATCGTGGTCCGCTTCAGCAACTTGAATGCCAGGGCATGAAGGAGGCTACAGAGAGTGGTGGACATTGCCCGGTCCATCACAGGTCCAACCTCCCCACCATCGAAGGGATCTACAGGAGGTGCTGCCTCAAAAAGGCAGCCAGCATCATCAGAGACCCACACCACCCTGGCCACACTCTCACTGACCCACACCACCCTGGCCACACTCTCACTGACCCACACCACCCTGGCCACACTCTCACTGACCCACACCACCCTGGCCACACTCTCACTGACCCACACCACCCTGGCCACACTCTCACTGACCCACACCACCCTGGCCACACTCTCACTGACCCACACCACCCTGGCCACACTCTCACTGACCCACACCACCCTGGCCACACTCTCACTGACCCACACCACCCTGGCCACACTCTCACTGACCCACACCACCCTGGCCACACTCTCACTGACCCACACCACCCTGGCCACACTCTCACTGACCCACACCACCCTGGCCACACTCTCACTGACCCACACCACCCTGGCCACACGCTCACTGACCCACACCACCCTGGCCACACTCTCACTGACCCACACCACCCTGGCCACACTCTCACTGACCCACACCACCCTGGCCACACTCTCACTGACCCACACCACCCTGGCCACACTCTCATCTTGCTGCTACCTTGGGGGAGACAGTGTTGTCTTTCTGCTGACTGGTTAGCACGCAACAAAAGCTTTTCACTGTCCGTCGGTACACGTGACAATAAACGTAACTAAACTGAAACTGAGTACAGGAGCTGAAAACCATCAGTGTATTTATTATCACTTTGCACACTGAATAATAAAAGTTGATGGCCAGTTAGATCAGTTTATGCTCTTGATATGTAAAAGACCAAGAACAGATTCTGGGCAATATCCAATACAGCCAGTCCAGCAATCCTTGTTCAGCTGGAGTGGATAGCAATGTACAGTTTCACTCATTGATATCAGGCCAACAGTTTAATAAGTATCAAACAATAAATAAAGATTAAACATTTACTGAAATGAGTAGTCAGAAGTAGCAAAGATTGTATCTCTTATTACCTCCATTGCTGAGGTGTTGCTGCATTATTTATCATTGGCTGTGAATCTCATTACCAATGTTCTGCTCCTTCTACTTTGTTCCACCTGCAATGGGTGGGTTTGACAATAGACAATAGGTGCAGGAGGAGGCCATTCGGCCCTTCGAGCCAGCACCACCATTCAATGTGATCATGGCTGATCATTCTCAATCAGTACCCCGTTCCTGCCTTCTCCCCATACCCCCTGACTCCGCTATCCTTAAGAGCTCTATTTAGCTCTCTCTTGAATGCATTCAGAGAATTGGCCTCCACTGCCTTCTGAGGCAGAGAATTCCACAGATTCACTGAAGGTTTGAAGGAAGGGGGGTCAACATGTGCAAATGCACTGTTACTGGTCACCTTTACTTGTGATGCTGGGAATCTGAGATCCCCACCTGTGTCTCCCACCTGTGTCTCCCACCTGTGTCTCCCACCTGTGCCTCCCGCCTCTGTCTCCCGCCTGTGCCTCCCGCCTGTGTCTCCCGCCTGTGTCTCCCACCTGTGTCTCCCACCTGTGTCTCCCACCTGTGTCTCCCACCTGTGTCTCCCACCTGTGCCTCCCGCCTGTGTCTCCCGCCTGTGTCTCCCACCTGTGTCTCCCACCTGTGTCTCCCACCTGTGCCTCCCGCCTGTGTCTCCCGCCTGTGTCTCCCGCCTGTGTCTCCCACCTGTGTCTTCCACCTGTGTCTCCCACCTGTGTCTGTCTCCCGCTGTGTCTCCCACCTGTGTCTCTCACTTGTGTCTCCCACCTGTGTCTCCCACCTGTGTCTCTCACCTGTGTCTCTCACCTGTGCCTCCCACCTGAGTCTCCCAACTGTGTCTCCCACCTGTGTCTCCCACCTGTGTCTCCCACCTGAGTCTCCCAACTGTGTCTCCCACCTGTGTCTCTGTTTCCCGCTGTGTCTCCCACCTGTGTCCCTCACTTGTGTCTCCCACCTGTGTCTCCCACCTGTGTCTCCCACCTGTGTCTCTCACCTGTGTCTCCCACCTGTGTCTCTCACCTGTGTCTCCCACCTGTGTCTCTCACCTGTGTCTCCCACCTGTGTCTCTCACCTGTGTCTCTCACCTGTGTCTCCCACCTGTGTCTCTCACCTGTGTCTCCCACCTGTGTCTCCCACCTGTGTCTCTCACCTGTGTCTCCCACCTGTGTCTCTCACCTGTGTCTCCCACCTGTGTCTCTCACCTGTGTCTCCCACCTGTGTCTCTCACCTGTGTCTCCCACCTGTGTCTCTCACTTGTGTCTCCCACCTGTGTCTCCCACCTGTGTCTCTCACCTGTGTCTCCCACCTGTGCCTCTCACCTGTGTCTCTCACCTGTGTCTCCCACCTATGTCTCCCACCTGTGTCTCCTGCCTGTGCCTTTGTCTCCCACCTGTGTCTCTCACCTGTGTCTCTCACCTGTGTCTCCCACCTATGTCTCCCACCTATGTCTGCCACCTGTGCCTCTCACCTGTGTCCCTCACCTGTGTCTCCCACCTATTTCTGCCGCCTGTGTCTGCCACTAAGCAAAGCCCTCATCCTCAGTGTTGTACGTTTATTCCATGGTCCTCGTAAAACAATCACTCTTTAAACTTGCATGGTTATTTCCTTATCAGCAAACATACAGACACATCATCTATTGTGCTTGCTATCTCATTTAGATTAGTTACTTTGGAAATAACCTGTCCAGCAGAACATCAGAGATCTATGGGCTCACAGCCGCAGGTCAAGGTGACTTCAGGTACTTCCACCCATTCTCCCCACCTCTGCCCCATTCCCCCATCTCCCCCGACCTGCACTCCCAACTCCCATGGCCTTTACTTCCCCTTTCCACGACTAATATAAATGTTTTGTGATCACCACAATTTGCCCGTTCAAAGATAAAAGACGCATGTTTTTCTCCACATTTAGAATAAAAAATAGATGTGTATTGAGCCCAGATCTTTTCCCCCAGTTAGGCTTTAAAGCTACAGCATGGAAACAGGCCCTTCGGCCCTCCGAGTCCGTGCCGACGAGCGATCCCAATACACTAGTACTACCTTACACACTAGGAACAATTTCCAATTTTACAGAAACCAATTAACCTACAAACCTGCACGTCTTTGGAATGTGGGAGGAAACCAGAACACCCGGAGAAAACCCACGCTGGTCACGGGGAGAACGTACCAACTCCGTACAGACAGCGCCCTTAGTCAGGATGAAACCAGGGTCTCTGGCGCTGTGAGGCAGCAACTCTACCTCTGCGCCACTGTGCCGCCCCAAGGCTGAGTCTGAGTCTGAACAGATGTGGCAATTGTGGAAGGGAGAATCGTGAACAGACACACACAGAATGAAGAGGCACTTCAAAGAAAGAGTGCAGAGGAATAGATGCTGAGTTTTCCAATGATATTTTACCGATGGTAGTTCTGGGAACATTCATTTGGAAATGTCATCAATTTAAATCGTTAATTTGCTTCTCTCATCAACAAGTATTTCCTGCATTTTATTTCACATTTCCAGAATCTACATCAGGATTGTTGATTTTGCTGGAGTAATTTAGCGGGTCAGGCAGCATCTCTGGAGAACATGGATAGGTGACGTTTCACAGAGTGGTGGAGTAACTCAGCATCATTGGAGAGAAGGAATGGGTGACGTTTTGGGTCAAGACCCTTCTTCAGAAGGCAGGAGAATGTGGTTGAAACTTTGTCGGCACCAGATATGTGGTGATTCTTTATTTACTTTGTGAATTGGATGCAAATCCAATGAATTTCACTGTACCTAGATACAGGTATCATTGAGAGGGAGAGATAGATCAGCCATGATTGAGTGGCGGAGTAGACTCGATGGGCCGAATGGCCTGATTCTGCTCCTATCATTTATGAACGTAACACAGAGGGCATTGTGCGTCACCTCACCTGCCAGAGGAAGCCTCTGCCACACTGTCCTTTTACAGAGTCTGGGCGGCACGGTAGCGCAGCGGTAGAGTTGCTGCTTTACAGCAAATGCAGCACCGGAGACTCAGGTTCGATCCTGACAACGGGTGCTGCACTGTAAGGAGTTTGTACGTTCTCCCCGTGACCTGCGTGGGTTTTCTCCGAGATCTTCGGTTTCCTCCCACACTCCAAAGACGTACAGGTATGTAGGTTAATTGGCTGGGTTAATGTAAAAATTGTCCCTAGTGGGTGTAGGATAGTGTTAATGTACGGGGATCACTGGGCGGCACGGACTTGGAGGGTCAAAAAGGCCTGTTTCCGGCTGTATATATATGATATGATATGATATGATATGGTCCCACCAGCACATGGGGGATTAATGTTCATCATCGTCAGCAACACTGCAATCTCCACAATTCTCGCTGTGCACCATTCCATTTGCCGGGAACATTGTGTTACAAACCATTCCTTTGGGATAAAATTCCTGTCACTATAAAAGTGGGATTTCTCTGTTAGCCTGAGGGCAGTCACGTTGGCGCAGCGGTAGAGTTGCTGCCTTACAGCGAATGCAGCGCCGGAGACCCGGGTTCGATCCCGACTACAGGTGCTGTCTGTACGGAGTTTGTACGTTCTCCCCGTGACCTGCGTGGGTTTTCTCCGAGATCTTCGGTTTACTCCCACACTCCAAAGACTGTTCGGGTTTGTAGATTGATTGGCTTGGTATACGTGTAAATCGTCCCCAGTGTGTGTAGGATAGTGTTAGTGTGCAGGGATCGCTGGTCGGCACGGACTAGGTGGGCCGAAGGGCCTGTTTCCACTTGGTATCTCTAAACTAAACTCGCTTTCCTCTGGGTGCTCCGGGTTCCTCCCACACTCCAAAGACATGCCGGTTTGTAGGTTAATTGGCTTGGTGTATATGTAAATCGTCCCAGTGTGTGTAGGATAGTGTTAGTGTGCGGGGATCGCTGGTCAGCGCGGACTAGGTGGGCCGAAGGGCCTGTTTCCACTCGGTATCCTCTGGGTGCTCCGGGTTCCTCCCCCATTCCAAAGACGTGCCGGTCTGTAGGTTCATTGGCCTCTATAAATTGTACCTTGTGTGCAGGGTGTGGATGCTATAGTGGAGCCACATAGAAGGGGTGTGTGGGGGGATCGATGGTTAGTGTGGACTTGGTGGGCTGAAGGGCCTGCATCTGCCTTGACCCTCTCCATATTCTAAAGTTAGGGTGTAGTCGCAATTGTCCTAGCTAGCTTAGTAGGAACGTTGGGACCTGCCTCTGTAACTGCAATGTGTTCTCTGGTACTACCCTCTTTGCTCCACCTGCTGATTTAGAGATTTAGATTTAGAGATACAGCAGCGTGGAAACAGGCCCTTCGGCCCACCGGGTCCACGCTGCCCAGCACTAACAGTATCCTACACCCACTAGGGACCATTTTTAAAAAACATTTGCCCAGCCAATTAACCTACATACCTGTACGTCTTTGGAGTGTGGGAGGAAACCGAAGATCTCGGAGAAAACCCACGCAGGTCACGGGGAGAACGTACAAACGCATAGCGAATGTACTCACGCACAGCATGACTTGACTGGGTGGCACACAAATAAAAAGCTTTTCTCTGTCTCTCAGTACGGGTGACAATACTAAACCAGTGCCAATACCTAGTGTGATACATGCGAGCTAGCATATAATGGATGGGCCAAGTGGCTGTGCCTTGCATCACATGTCATCAGTTATAGGAGCAGAATTAGGCCATTCGGCCCATCAAGTCTACTCCACCATTCAATCGCAGCTGTTCTATCTCTCCCTCCCAACCCCATTCTCCTGCCTTCTCCCCATAACCCCTGATACCCGCACTAATCAAAAGATGTCAATCTCCATCTTAAAAATACCCAATGACTTGACCTCCACTGCTTCTGCGGCAATGAATTCCACAGACTCACCACCTTGTGCTGAAGAAATTCCTCCTTGTCCACTGGATTGAATTGAATACTTTATTTTCACGTGTGACAAGTTACAGTGAAATTCTTCGTTTTTGCAAACCCACATAAAGGACGCTTTTCTACTTACTAAAGGTACATCCTATTATTCTGAGGCTCTGCCTTGTGGTCCTAGACTGACAATGAATTCCCTGTAAACGCAGGCTGGGACCACCTTGATTCTTAACTGAGGTCCGAGCCTGAAGAAGGGTCTCAACCCGAAACGTCACCCATTCCTTCTCTCCAGAGATGCTGCCTGACCCGCTGAGTTACTCCAGCACTCTGTGAAACGTCACCTATCCATGTTCTCCAAAGATGCTGCCTGACCCGCTGAGTTACTCCAGCACTCTGTGAAACGTCACCTATCCATGTTCTCCACAGATGCTGCCTGACCCGCTGAGTTACTCCAGCACTCTGTGAAACGTCACCTATCTATGTTCTCCACAGATGCTGCCTGACCCGCTGAGTTACTCCAGTATTTTGTATCTTCCTAGGAAGAGCTCAGGTCAATAACACCGATTGCTAAATAACTTAAGAATAATGAGATAAAGTACAGATCGCTCAGACATCCAATTAATGATCGTTAGAAGATCTTGATCATTATGATTGGTTAGAGTGAACACAAACTAATCAACTAAAATTGATTGAATTAGTAGAAATCCCTAAAGTAAGGAAATTCTTTGTAAACATTTAATTATTTTTCAAAAGAGGGAGTTTGGGGCATTCTTAATGCCTAGAGGATTGGTTTGCATCTCACTGAGTCAATGAATTGCCTGAATGAGGTGTACATTGAACTATGAGGGTTTACATTACATGAAACATGAGAGTTGTTACATATTTTGTTACATATTACGTTGAAAGACTGGAGCGACAAGGCTTGTATACACTGGAATTTAGAAGGATGAGAGTGGATCTTATCGAAACATATAAGATTATTAAGGGTTGGACACGTTAGAGGCAGGAAACATGTTCCCAATGTTGGGGGAGTCCAGAACAAGGGGCCACTGTTTAAGACTAAGGGGTAGACCATTTAGAACTGAGATGAGGAAAAACTTTTTCAGTCAGGGAGTTGTGAATCTGTGGAATTCTCTGCCTCAGAAGGCAGTGGAGGCCAATTCTCTGAATGCATTCAAGAGAGAGCTAGATAGAGCTCTTAAGGATAGCGGAGTCAGGGGGTATGGGGAGAAGGCAGGAACGGGGTACTGATTGAGAATGATCAGCCATGATCACATTGAATGGCGCTGCTGGCTCGAAGGGCCGAATGGCCTCCTCCTGCACCTATTGTCTATTGTCTATTGTCTATAAACTGAAGTTACACGAACTTTGCAGCATTGTTAATGAATTTATTCTGATTACAAAATGGATTAGATGTTGATAAATAAGAGAAGTAAAGGATTAAATAATAAAATATAATAAGAAAAAGAAGCATGTCCTTGCTTTTGAGGCAGTGCAGCGTAGGTTCACCAGGTTAATCCCCAGGATGGCGGGACTGTCATATGAGGAAGATTGGAAATACTAGGCTTGTATTCACTGGAGTTTAGAAGGATGAGAGGGGATCTTATAGAGACGTATAACATTATAAAAGGACTGGACAAGCTAGATGCAGGGAAAATGTTCCCAATGTTGGGGGAGTCCAGAACCAGGGGACACACAGTCTAAGAATAAAGGGGAGGCCATTTAAAACTGAGGTGAGAAGAAACATTTTCACCCAGAGAGTTGTGAATTTGTGGAATTCTCTGCCACAGAGGGCAGTGGAGGCCAATTCACTGGATGAATTTAAAAGAGAGTTAGATACTCTAATGGCTAGTGGAATCAAGGGATATGGGGAGAAGGCAGGGACGGGTTACTGATTGTAGATGATCAGCCATGATCACAATGAATGGCGGTGCTGGCTCGAAAGGCCAAATGGCTTCCTCCTGCACCTATTTTCAATGTTTCTATGTTTCTCTTTAGGAAATGAGCTAGATATGAGACACTCTAAAAATAGAAAGAAGTTACTACAAATAAAGAGGGTGTCTGAAGAAGGATCCTGGCCTGAAACATCACTTATTCCTTCCCTCCACAGATGCTGCCTGACCCGCTGAGTTACTCCAGCATTTTGTGTCTATCTTTGCTCCAAATAATTGGTTGGCTCAGGAGATTTCATTTGATATGAGCATGAGACATATTCATAAGTCCAAGACCTGTTCAAACATTGTCTTCACTCAAACGCAGACCAAACTCCGTGAGGTTCTCTGATGGAGTTATCAGGTGGCAAAGAGTCATCAGATATACAGGCAGCCGGTAAGCCAGGGGTACAGGCTGGGGCATTGTTGAACTTACTGAAGCCAATTAACCTGCAAACTGTGCGTCTTTGGAATGTGGGAACAAACCGGAGAAACCCCACGCGATCACGGGGAGAACGTACAAACTCCGTACAGACAGCACCTGTGGTCGGGATGGAACCTGGGTATCTGGTGCCGTGAGGCAGCAACTCTACCTCTCCACCCCATAGTATTAATAAACATAGACATAGACATAGAAAATAGGTGCAGGAGTAGGCCATTCGGCCCTACGAGCCTGCACCGCCATTCAATATGATCATGGCTGATCATCCAACTCAGTATCCCGTACCTGCCTTCTCTCCGTACCCCCTGATCCCTTTAGCCACAAGGGCCACATCTAACTCCCTCTTAAATATAACCAATGAACTGGCCTCAACTACCTACCGTCTGCGGGTGCCGTCTGTACCTATAGAGGGAGTACAGTGAAGGTTCACCAGATTGATTCCTGGGATGGCAGGACTTTCATATGAAGAAAGACTGGATAGACTCGGCTTGTACTCGCTGGAATTTAGAAGATTGAGGGGGAATCTTATAGAAACTTACAAAATTCTTATTGGGTTGGAGAGTGGTGAATCTGTGGAATTCTCTGCCACAGAGAGTAGTTGAGGCCAGTTCATTGGCTATATTTAAGAGGAAGTTAGATGTAGCCCTTGTGGCTAAAGGGATCAAGGGGTATGGAGAGAAGGCAGGTACGGGATACTGAGTTGGATGATCATCCATGATCATATTTAATGGCGGTGCAGGCTCGAAGGGCCGAATGGCCTACTCCTGCACTTATTTTCTATGTTTCTATGTTTCTCTCCTGAGATGCTGCCTGACCTGCTGAGTTACTCCAGCACTCTGTGAAACGTCACCTATCCATGTTCTCCACAGATGCTGCCCGACCTGCTGAGTTACTCCAGCACTCTGTGAAACGTCACCTATCCATGTTCTCCACAGATGCTGCCTGACCCGCTGAGTTACTCCAGCACTCTGTGAAACGTCACCTATCCATGTTCTCCACAGATGCTGCCTGACCCGCTGAGTTACTCCAGCATTGTGTGAATAAACAGTGGGACAGAGGTCAGCAGCACCACCCTAACCCTAACTTTCCTCCCAGCCTCAGATGGTCTTCGCTTCAGAACCTCGGGCACAAATTCAGCAAAGTTCTGCCTGCGACTTTTCATTAGCCAGCAATATAATTGGTGTGTTTAATTACTCCGTGTTTATAAAGCAATCAGGGTAATCATGAAACACTTAGCTTTGGAAATGGTACTTGATAAAGTTCTACCTTCGAAACCTTAAAGAAGATAAAACAGTATGTTACAGTAGCAAATTAGCGGGCTGGTTTGGATATTGGTTTGGGCAATTAAACCAGTGTGTGTGGGAGTAGCACAGTTGAATTTTCCATGTTCAAGATTATTCACAAAATTCAAGCAAAGTATGTCCAGCATTATTAATGTACTTGTGCCAACAAACCACAGGGGCAAAACGATATTTTATTCCATGTGCCATCTCCAAAGACATTTGTAGGTTAATTGGCTTGGTATACATATCAATTAACCCTAGTGTGTGTAGGATAGTGTTAGTGTGCGGGGATCGCTGGTCGGCGCGGACTCGGTGGGCCGAAGGGCCTGTTTCCGCGCTGTATCTCTAAACTAAACAAAACTAAACAATGCACTGTTATAAAAGGACACAGAGTGTAACTCAGCGGGTCAGGCAGCGTCTGTGGAGAACATGGATAGGTGACGTTTCACAGAGTGCTGGAGTAACTCAGCGGGTCAGGCAGCATCTGTGGAGAACATGGATAGGTGACGTTTTGGGTTGGGACTATTCTACAGACTCTGACAAAGGGGGGGAAGAAAGGTCCCGACCTTATACCAAGTCCTGAAATGAAAATAAATGGGAAAATCTGAGTCGAAATTTTAGTGTAAAACTTGGTGCAAAACTATTAACCAACCCACGAACATTTATATCCAAGTGTTTTCTATACATCACAACAGGAGTGGTCTAATCTACAATGTTTCTCTGAGGATCAAATTTCATTTGCCTTGTTTCTGGCCTCCATTGACCATTGATCTGTTTAGACAATAGACAATAGCCAATAGGTGCAGGAGGAGGCCATTCGGCCCTTCGAGCCTGTACGCACCGCCATTCAATGTGATCATGGCTGATCCTCTGTTTCTGAGGACTTTTTCTTCTTCAATAATAATCCTCACCAGGTTTGAGAGGGGACTTTTAGAAGCAGTTCTCCGACATTAGAAGGTGATTTGGCGAGGCAGATGTTATTGGATGGATCTCTCTCGTTGACATCTAGTTTGAGAGATCAAAGCCGAATCTGAATCTTTAAACTTCTAAAAGCTCAAGTTAAAATAGAGGAAAGTAAACTACTCAAAATAAATTACAATCACTGGATGGGGATTATAGTCACAATTACTGTGGATCTTATCAACAGGGCACAGTGGCGGCACGGTAGTGCAGCGGGTAGAGCTGCTGCCTCACAGCGCCAGAGACCAGGGTCCCATCCTGACCCCACGTTCCGTCTGTGTGGCGTTTGCACGTTCTCTCTGTGACCACGTGGGTTTCCTCCAGGTGAAACATAGAAACATAGAAAATAGGTGCAGGAGGAGGCCATTCGGCCCTTCGAGCCAGCACCGCCATTCAATGTGATCATGGCTGATCATCCACAATCAGTAACCCGTGCCTGTCTTCTCCCCGTATCCCTTGATTCCACTAGCCCCCAGAGCTCTATCTAACTCTCTTTTAAATTCATCCAGAGAATCGGCCTCCACTGCCCTCTGAGGCAGAGAATTCCACAGATTCACAACTCTCTGGGTGAAAAAGTTGCTTCTCACCTCAGTTTTAAATGGCCTCCCCTTTATTCTTAGTCTGTGGCCCCTGGTTCTGGACTCCCCCAACATTGGTGTTCGGGTTTCCTATCACGTTTCACAGATGTGTGGGTTTGTAGGTTAATTGGCCCTCTGTATATAGCCCCTAGTGTGGGATAACGTAGAACGAGTGAGAGCGGGTCACTGGCTGGCGTGGTCTCGGTGGGCCGAAGGGCTTGTTTCCATGCTGTGACTATAAATTAGTGTGCAGGATAGAACTAGTGTGAATGGATGATCGATGGTCAGCGTGGACTCAGTGGGCCGAAGACTCGGTTTCCACGCTGTATCTCTGAACTGAAGTGAACTGATATGGAATCTTTCATTGCAAAGTACAAGCAGACTCCAAACAAGAGTGCAAGGAAATAACTGCAGATGCTGGTACAAATCGAAGGTATTTATTCACAAAATGCTGGAGTAACTCAGCAGGTCAGGCAGCATCTCTGGAGAGAAGGAATGGGCGATGTTTCGGGTCGAGACCCTTCTTCAGACTGATGTCAGGGGGGCGGGACAAAGGAAGGATATAGGTGGAGACAGGAAGATAGAGGGAGATCTGGGAAGGGGGAGGGGAAGAGAGGGACAGAGGAACTATCTAAAGTTGGAGAAGTCGATGTTCATACCGCTGGGCTGCAAGCTGCCCAGGCGAAATATGAGGTGCTGTTCCTCTAATTTCCGGTGGGCCTCACTATGGCACTGGAGGAGGCCCATGACAGAAAGATCAGACTGGGAGTGGGAGGGGGAGTTGAAGTGCTCAGCCACCGGGAGATCAGGTTGGTTAAGGCGGACTGAGCAAAGGTGTTGAGTGAAGCGATCGCCGAGCCTGCGTTTGGTTTCGCCGATGTAAAGAAGTTGATATCTAGAGCAGCGGATGCAATAGATGAGGTTGGAGGAGGTGCAGGTGAACCTCTGTCTCACCTGGAAAGACTGTTTGGGTCCTTGGATGGAGTTGAGGGGGGAGGTAAAGGGACAGGTGTTGCATCTCGTGCGGTTGCAGGGGAAAGTGCCCGGGGATGGGGTGGTTTGGGTAGGAAGGGACGAGTGGACCAGGGAGTTACGGAGGGAATGGTCGATGCGGAACGCAGAGAGGAGAGGGGATGGGAAGATATGGCCAGTAGTGGGGTCCCGTTGTAGGTGACGGAAATGTTGGAGGTTGATTTGTTGGATCCGCTGGCTGGTGGGGTGGAAGGTGAGAACGAGGGGGATTCTGTCCTTGTTACGAGTGGGGGGAGGGGGAGCAAGAGCGGAGCTGCGGGATGTAGAAGAGACCCTAGTGAGAGCCTCATCTATAATGGAGGAGGGGAAGAGTGTTCAGTGTTCCATTACTTGACTGACAAATGGAAGTGAGTAATTAAAAAAAGCATAAGCCCATAGATGATCAAACAGCTGTGAAACCAGAAGGTGTTTTGTGCGATCGTTAGCTTTAGTTTAGTTTGGAGATACAGCGCGGAAACAGGCCCTTCGGCCCACCGAGTCCGCGCCGACCAGCGATCCCCGCGCATTAACACTATCCTACACACACTAGGGACAGTTTACAAGTTTTACTAAGGCCAATTAACCTACAAACCCGCACGTCTTTGGAGTGTGGGAGGAAACCGGAGCACCCGGAGAAAACCCACGCGGTCACAGGTAGAACGTACAAACTCCGCACAGACAGCGCCCGTGGTCAGGATGGAACCCGGCTCTGGCGCTGTGAGGCAGCAGCTCTACCCGCTGCGCCACCGTGCCTCCATAAGTTAGCAGGGAAATTACATTTAGGGGTCATATCCTTTCAAAGCTAGGGATGCATTTATATAGCACCTTTCACATTCATAGAGTCATACAGTCATACAGCCCAACTTGTCCTTTCCAACCAACATGCCCCATCTACACTCGTCCCATCTGCCTGTGTTTGGCCCATATCCATCTAAACCTGTCTTATCCATGTACCTGTCCAAATGTTCTTTAAATGTTGGGATAGTCCCTGCCTCAACTACCTCCTCTGGCAGCTCGTTCCATACACCCACCACCCTCTGTGTGAAAACGTTACCCATGGGATTCCTATTAAATCTTTCCCCCTCTCATCTTAAACCTACGCCCATCTGCTTGCCCTAGATTCTACTATTCTGGGTAAACGAGCGTGTATTTACCCCAGCGATTGGTCTTGTACACCTCTAGAAGATCACCCTAGCCTGCCCCAACCTCTCCCTGTAGCTCAGGCCCCTCGAGTCCCGGCAACATTCAGTAAATGAAAGTGGCTGTGTAGTGCAGTGAGGTGTGGTGATTATTATAACTAAGGAAACACAACAGATATTTTGTGTGTAGCCAAATGCCACATAGAACAGTATCATAATAATCACTAAAGATGATTTATTTGTGGATGACTGGGAGCTGGCAATAGGCCAAGATGTCACAGATTACACGTCCCTGCCGACAGATTGTTCATCCTTTGTTGGTACAAATCGAAGGTATTTATTCGCAAAATGCTAGAGTAACTCAGCAGGTCAGGCAGCATCTCAGGAGAGAAGGAATGGGTGACGTTTCGGGTCGAGACCCTTCTTCAGACTGACCCGAAACGTCGCCCATTCCTTCTCTCCAGAGATGCTGCCTGACCTGCTGAGTTACTCCAGCATTTTGTGAATAAATACCTTCGATTTGTACCAGCATCTGCAGTTATTTGCTTACACTACCTGCTGCTCCACTGCGATTTCTCCACAAGGTATGTCCACTTTGAAGAAGTTCTCCTCCTCTCTTCGACGAGAGTTTAGCAACATGCCCTCTCGCTGTTCCCCTCTGTGTAAAAATCAGTCTGAAGAAGGGTCTCGACCCGAAACGTCACCCATCCCTTCTCTCCTGAGATGCTGCCTGACCCGCTGAGTTACTCCAGCATTTTGTGAAGAAATAGTTTATCCTTTGTTGGTGTGTGGTAAATAAGCAGTTGTCTGTACTTGACAGAAGGAGGCCATTCAGCCTGTTGAGTGTTTCTGGGTGTATATGAGTGTATCTAGTGGCCTTCTGGAGGGCAGCTGAGGGGCCAAGGCCGGATCGACGGAGCCCACGGCCATCGGCCCCTGGGTCTGTGGGGCCCGTGGCTGGTGTGTGTGGGGTGGGGGTGTGTGGGGTGGGGGTGTGTGGGGTGGGGGTGTGTGGGGTGGGGGTGTGTGGGGGTGGGGATGTGTGGGGGGGTGTGGGGTGGGGGTGTGTGGGGTGGGGGTGTGTGGGGTGGGGGTGTGTGGGGTGGGGGTGTGTGGGGTGGGGGGGGTGGGGGGGGGTGGGGTGGGGGTTTGTGGGGTGGGGGGGTGTGTGGGGTGGGGGGGTGTGGGGTGGGGTGGGGGTGTGTGGGGTGGGGGGGTGTGTGGGGTGGGGGGGTGTGTGGGGTGGGGGTGTGTGGGCAATCTCATCAGTGTGTACATTCTGGTGAGGTACAAAATGGAGGGGTGACGTTTCCAGTCGGGACTTCATCTAGACTGAAGAGGGGTTCCGATCCAAAATGTCACCTATCCATGTTCTCCAGAGATGCTGCCTGACCCACTGAGTTACTCCAGCACTCTGTGAAATGTCACCTATCCATGTTCTCCACAGATGCTGCCTGACCCGCTGAGTTACTCCAGCACATTGTGTCTTTTTTTTGGCTGTGAACCTTAAATCTACGATCTGCATAACTGTCTTGTTTACAGATCGCTAGTAGAATAATTGCGTGGAATAGTTCATTTCCATGTGCGCCAATATTTCAGGAGTTTGTTTGTAATCTGCAGAACGCTGGTCTGTGGAAGGGTTATGTGGGGTCCCCCTGTGACATTTCCACAGATGCACGCCAGCAGATACAGAAGAATCACACTATTGCCCAGACTTTTTAATTTCAGAGATGCAGGATAATAGCTAAACCTCGCATGATCCTGAGGCACTGAGCAAAGAGCATTAGTGTGATTGGATTAAAACCCTCACCCTTCAGCACTGCATTTAATCAGGATTGGAGCTGGGGATCGCTGGCACGATCAGCACTAGGCCCAAAATTACAGCCGCGTCCTCAAGTGAATTTAGATTGCTTGTTCGAAACGTCAGAGTTATCCGTCTCACTTTAAACCTCCCTCACACTCAATCACAGGGCACGCAGTCCCCACTTGTAGAGAGAGAAAGAGAGAAATAGCCAGACACACTATGCTGGAGTTACTCAGCGGGTCAGGCAGCATCTCTGGAGCGAAGGAATGGGTGACGTTTCTAGTTGAGACTGTTTACATCGCCCCAAAATGTCACCCATTCCTTCTCTCCGGAGATGCTGCCTGACCCGCTGAGTTACTCCGGCACTCTGTGAAACATCACCTCTCCATGTTCTCCACAGATGCTGCCTGACCCGCTGAGTTACTCCAGCATTTGTGTCTATCTTCGGTTTTAAACCAGCTCCTGCAGTTCCTTCCTACATAAGAGACAAGCAGCAATCTCCTCATCTGTCCCCAAACTGTGCAGGTGGCAATCTTCACTCAACGCAGCAGCACAGTGTCGTAGAATCATGCAGCATCGACACGGGCCCTTCGGCCCAACATGTCCATGCCAGCCCACATGCCCCATCTAAGCTCGTCCCATTCCCCATATACCTCTAAATCTTTGCTGTCCATGTAGCTGTCTTTTAAATGTTGTTATTGTACCTGGTTCAAATACCTCCACTGGCAGCTCGTTCCATACACCCACCACCCTCTGTGTGAAAGAGTTGCCGATGAATGAATAATATTAGGTATCTGTTAAATCATTCCCCTCTCACCTTCAACCTTTGTCCTCTGATTCTTGAGTCCGCTACCCTGGGTTTGGTACCTTATGTTACAGTTGTACAAGACGTTGGTGAGGCCGCACTTGGACAACTGTGTTTCCTTTGGTTCACCTTGCTCTAGGACGGATGTCGTGCGAGCGAAGCACCAAGGCAATTTCCTTGTATGTGGACGTACTTGGCTAATAACATTTATTCAACTCAATTCTATTGATTAAGCTGGACAGAGTGCGGAGAATGTTTATGAGGATGTTTATAGGATTCGGGGGTCCAAGCTACAAGGTGAGGATGTAGAAACATAGAAACATAGAAAATAGGTGCAGGAGTAGGCCATTCAGCCCTCCGAGCCAGCGCCGCCATTCAATATGATCATGGCTGATCATCCAGCTCAGTAACCTGTACCTGCCTTCTCTCCATACCCCCTGATCCCTTTAGCTACAAGGGCCACATCTAACTCCCACTTAAATATAGCCAATGAACTGGCCTCAACTACCTTCTGTGGCAGAGAATTCCACAGACTCACCACTCTCTGTGTGAAGAAATGTTTTCTCATCTCGGTCCTAAAAGACTTCCCCCTTATCCTTAAGCTGTGACCCCTGGTTCTGGACTTCCCCAACATCGGGAACAATCTTCCCGCATCTAGCCTCTCCAACCCCTTAAGAATTTTATATGTTTCAATAAGATCCCCCATCAGTCTTCTAAATTCCAGGTTATGTGCAGGTTATGACTTTATTCCTTGGAGTGTTCTCCCTCTATCTTCCTGTCTCCACCTATATCCTTCCTTTGTCCAGCCCCTCTGACATCAGTCTGAAGAAGGGTCTCGACCCGAAACGTCACCCATTCCTTTTCTCCTGAGTCATTGTCATAGTGGCTCGCTGAAAAACCGGTGATTGGACGACAATGTCTACGACAAGCTATGACAGTCTACCACCTAGTCGATGGCAAGCTACCGACAACCGGCCAGCCAATCGTCCCAAGTATAACGTCCACCTACGACCGCACCTACAACAACCTACCACCACAGAGGCGACAACCGGCGACAACCGAAGTCAACCTACGTCCACCCGCGACAAGATTTAGAGATACAGCGCGGAAACAGGCCCTTCGGCCCACCGAGTCCGCGCCGCCCAGCGATTCCCACACACTAACACTATCCTACACGCACTAGGGACAATTTTTACATTTACCCAGTCAATTAACCTACACACCTGTATGTCTTTGGAGTGTGGGAGGAAACCGAAGATCTCGGAGAAAACCCACGCAGGTCACGGGGAGAACGTACAAACTCCGTACAGACGGCGCCCGTAGTCAGGATCGAACCTGAGTCTCCGGCGCTGCATTCGCTGTAAGGCAGCAACTCTACCGCTGCACCACCGTGCCGACAAGCTATGACCCTGAAGACTGAAGACAACTGAAGACAATTCAGGTTTCACCCACTTTCCCTATCGAAGGGGGTGTACGGTCGGATTTCCAATCATTCTGCATCGTGACTATTTGAAAGTGATGCCACGAGAAACTATGAAATACAATAACTTCATACATCAATTTTCCGTCAGAACGTGAAGAATTCCCTTTATTGATATACAAACAGAATTTTTAAAAAGGCTGATAAGAACAGACAACTTTGCGTACAAAAATATTGTAATAAACTTCAATACAGTTCAATAAACTTCAAACTTCTAACTTTAAAATTCAAACTTTAAACAGAATACAAGTGCATAAACATACAAAACCTAACATCATTTATGGACACGTTACACTGATGGATGATCGGAACAAGTCCGCACTTGGAATTGGCCAAAGTCAGCACCTGGCGACACCCTTAATTACCTGGCGACAACCTACTTCACTTGGCAACAACCTACGACAGCGCCCACGTCAGGAGACGTTAAACTACGCTCATTGGCGTCAAACCAACAGTTGCTGAAAATTTTCATGCCTTCACCAAATCCAGCGGCGACCAGAAAGACGCTGCGACTCTTTGGAGACGACTCACGACCGTGCCCACGACACCCCGGCGACCCTTGCCTAGTCGCCTGTAGTCGCCTATAAAATCGCCAAACTTGGGACAGGGCCTTAACTCAGCGGGCCAGGCAGCATCTCAGGAGAGCCACGGTTTAAGAATAAGGGGTAGGCCATTTAGAACGGAGATGAGAAAAAACCTTTTTCAGTCAGAGAGTTGTGAATCTGTGGAATTCTCTCCCTCAGAAGGCAGTGGAGGCCAATTCTCTGAATGCATTCAAGAGAGAGCTAGATAGAGCTCTTAAGGATAGCGGAGTCAGGGGGTATGGGGAGAAGGCAGGAACGGGGTACTGATTGAGAATGATCAGCCATGATCACATTGAATGGTGGTGCTGGCTCGATGGGCCAAATGGCCTCCTCCTGCACCTATTGTCTATTGTCTATCGTCTATTGAGAGAAGGAATGGGTGTCGTTTCGGGTCGAGACCCTTCTTCAGCCTAAAGAAACGTCACCCGTTCCTTCTCTCCTGAGATGCTGCCTGACCTGTTGAGTTACTCCAGCATTTTGTGTCTACCTTCAAGTGATGAAAACGTCAAATTTCTAGGAGTCAATATCACCAGAGAACCTCTCCTGGAACAGATCAAACAGTTCAGATATTTTAGAAAAGTTTGTTGTAAGTTGAAGATCTTGAGTGATGATATTCAAGCCAGGAAAATTAAATGAGGGAACCTGGTGATTTATGTATCAAATAATGGGTACCTATGAAAAGTTACAAGGTCTAATCTAAATGGGGAATTCATTTAATTTACGTGCAAAATAATGGACGTTTGTGGTGAGTTATGGGCTGTCATCTAATTGAGGATTTGAAGTCGCTCGTACTCATGCAACATAACGGAGACCAGCAGCAGAGTTACAACTTGTAATCAAATGGAAGGGTTCAGGAGAGATAATATATAAGACAGGACACCCGGGGCTGATTTACAAGTTGGAAAACGTAATCAAAGAGCCCTGATGAATTGCACATAAAGTTATGTATCGCGGGGCGTGAGGTAGAAGTTGCGATCTCTCTGGATGAAAGAATCCAGTCGGATTTCAGCTGAAACGTTCTCAATGCCAGAACACCATCAGACACCATCAGAACACCATCAGAACACCATCAGGACACCAACAGGACACCATCAGGACACCATCAGAACACCATTAGACACCATCAGACACCATCAGACACCATCAGAACACCATTAGACACCATCAGACACCATCAGACACCATCAGAACACCATCAGACACCATCAGGACACCACCAGAACACCATCAGACACCATCAGATACTATCAGGTCACCATCAGACACCATCAGACACCACCAGTCACCATTAGGACACCATCATACACCATCATACATCATCAGACACCATCAGACACCATCAGAACACCATCAGGACACCATCAGAACACCATCAGACGCCATCAGGACACCATCAGGACACCATCAGAACACCATCAGACCCCATCAGAACACCATCAGGACACCATCAGAACACCACTGAGCCCTGCCGTGAGGTTTGCCATCACCATGAGATCCCAGAGTCCGGTCATGCAGCACGTCGAGGCACATACGCTCATCATCCGTGCACTATCATTGTTTGTTTGTTTTATATATATATATATCCATCCATCCATCCATCCATCCATCCATCCATCCATCCATTCATCCATCCATCCATCCATCCATCTATCTATCTATCTATCTATCTATCTATCTATCTATCTATCTATCTATCTCTTCCTGTGGCAACTCGTTCCAGATGCAGACTACCCTCTGAGAGAACATTGCCCCTGAGGTCCCACTTGAATCTCAGACCAATGCTGTTCCAGTCATCCCTCTCCCTCTCCTTCTCTCTCCCCCTCTCTCTTCCCCTCTCTCCCTCTCTGTCTCTCTCCCCCTCCCTCTCTCTTTCTCCCTCTCTTTCTCCTACTCTCTCGCTCTCTCTCTCCCCCTCCCTCTCTCTCCCTCTTCCCCTCTCTCTCCCTACCTCTCTCTCCCTCTCTTTCTCCTTCCTCTTGCTCTCTCTCTCTGCCTCCTCCCTCTCCCTCCCTCCCCTTCTCTCTCCCTCTCTCTCCCTCTCTCCCTCTCTCTCCCTACCCTCCCTCCCTCTCTCTCCATCTCTCCCTCCCTCTCTCGCCCTACCTCTCCCTCCCTCTCTTTCTCCTTCCTCTCTTTCTCTCTCCCTCTCCCACTCCCTCCATCTCTCCCTCCCTCCCTCCCTCTCTCTCTCTCCCTCTCCCACTCTCTCTGTTAAGAACCTGCCATCTCCCTCCGATTGACTAACTCTGATCCGAGGCCCTTGCCAATTAATTCCCCTGTACTGCCTGACTGCACTCAGCAGAACAGATCCCAGACTTCCATTAACACACGTGTTTTAATAGTGAACACAAGTTTCACTGCAAACACTCACCAAGTATAATAATGTAATAAAGTTTTATTATATTGTGTGGCATCAAACTGAGGGAAATAAATTAGGTTAATAATTTGATTACAGATAATGTACTTAGCCAAACCACCCTTCACAAATTTTAACTGCATGAATTAAGTTCCATTGCGAGTCTTGTTTCCTCAACACATCCTTGCTCAAAGTGACTGCCAGTCTCTGTCTCTTGTTGTCTTAAACACAAATATTCAACATCATTTGGGCGGCACGGTGGTGCAGCGGGTAGAGCTGCTGCCTCACGGCGCCAGAGAACCGGGTTCGATCCCGACTACGGGCGCTGTCTGTACGGAGTTTGTACGTTCTCCCCGTGACCTGCGTGGGTTTTCTCCGAGATCTTCGGTTTCCTCCCACACTCCAAAGACGTACAGGTTTGTAGGTTAATTGGCTGGGTGTAAATGTGAAAAGTGTCCCCAGTGGGTGTAGGATACTTCCAGTGTAGTCCCTGGTGGACTCTTCAGAGGTGATGACCACAAGATGCAAAGAGTTGCAGGGCCATGGAGCAGCTGAGCTGCTGAAGTGAGTGTACAGCTCTGACAGAGGGGTTGCCAACTTCCTCACTCCCAAATACAGGACAAGGTGACGTCACCGCCCCGCGCCCAACGTGACCTCACCCAGCCAGCGGCCACATGCTCCCGCTCCACCAACGGCGGCCGCCCGGGCCGGGAGGTGGGTTGCTCTAGGCAACCTCCAGATTCCGGGTGCAGGGGGGTTGGAAGCATCAGGGCCGCGTTGGAACCAAGCCCCCAGTGGACCGCGCATAGGCCGAAGGACGCAAAATGAGCCTGCAAGAGCAAACGCCCAGCAATTGTCCAAAACAAATCATAGGGAGGCCAGTGGTGGTTACAGCGTCGGGCCCACAGTGTCCCCCGGGCCTAATACGGGACGAGGGCGGTCCAGTACGGGACAAACCAATTTAGCCCAAAGTACGGGATGTCCCGGCTAATACGGGACAGTTGGCAACCCTACTCTCACCTTGTGGCCCCTGAACCTTCTTCCCCTTCGTTGAAATTAAATTGTGCATCTGCACACTCACACACTACGCGCAGTTTTGGTCTGTCGTGTGCAGTTTTGGTCTGTCGTGTGCAGTTTTGGTCTGTCGTGTGCAGTTTTGGTCTGTCGTGTGCAGTTTTGGTCTGTCGTGTGCAGTTCTCCTAATTTGAGGAAGGGCACACTTGCTATTGAAGGAGTGCAGTGTTAATTCCCGGGATGGCGGGACTGACATATGAATGAAAGAATGGGTCGACTGGGCTGGTATTCACTGGAAATTAGAAGGATGAGAGGGGATCTTATACAAAACATTTCGAATTCTTCAAAGATTGGACAGGCTAGATGCAGGGAAAATGTTTCCCAATGTTGGGGGAGTCCAGAACCAGGGGTCACAGTTTAAGAATAAGGGGGAGGCCATTTAGAACGGAGATGAGGAAGAACTTTTTCAGTCAGAGAGTGGTGAAGGTGTGGAATTCTCTGCCTCAGAAGGCAGTGGAGGCCAGTTCGTTGGATGCTTTCAAGAGAGAGCTGGATAGAGCTCTTAAGGATAGCGGAGTGAGGGGGTATGGGGAGAAGGCAGGAACGGGGTACTGATTGAGAGTGATCAGCCATGATCGCATTGAATGGCGGTGCTGGCTCGAAGGGCTGAATGGCCTACTCCTGCACCTATTGTCTATTTAGGACTGAGATGAGGAAGAATGTTTTCAGTCAGAGAGTTGTGAATCTGTGGAATTCTCTGCCACTGAAGGCAGTGGAGGCCAATTCACTGGATGTTTTCAAGAGAGATTAGATAGAGTTCTTAGGGCTAACGGAATCAAGGGATATGGGGAGAAAGCAGGAACGGGGTACTGATTTTAGATGATCAGCCATGATTATATTGAATTGCGGTGTTGGCTCGAAGGGCCTAATTGGCTACTCCTGCACCTATTTTCTGTGTTTCTATGAATTTCTTTAGTCAGAGGGTGGTGAATCTGTACCTCTAAACTGAACTAAACTAAACTGTAGGCAGGAAACATGTTCCCAATGTTGGGGGAGTCCAGAACCAGGAGCCACACAGTTTAAGAATAAGGGGTCGGCCATTTAGAACGGAGATGAGGAAAAACCTTTTCACCCAGAGAGTTGTGAATCTGTGGAATTCTTTGCCTCAGAAGGCAGTGGAGGCCGATTCTCTGGATGCTTTCAAGAGAGAGTTAAATGGAGCTCTTAAAGATAGCGGAGTCAGGGGGTATGGGGAGAAGGCAGGAACGGGGTACTGATTGTGAATGATCAGCCATGATCACATTGAATGGCGGTGCTGGCTCGAAGGGCCGAATGGCCTCCTCCTGCACCTATTGTCTATTGTTTATTGTCTAAACTAAACTGAACTGAACTAAAAATTCTGAGCACTCTCATTGCACGCCTGCATCATTGGATTCGAAAAACGTCCTTGATCCTGTAAATCTGGGTTTGATTTAAATCCAAATACCATTATCTGATTTTTATTTTCACAAATCATTTCATGCATTTGTCTATTTTAAGTTGTGTTCCCAGTTAATGCTGGCAACAAAACTCAGCGTCACATTTCACACTACAATCGATTTTGTTTGTTCTCATCATTATCTGTAAAACTGGGGAGATCAGTGGCCATTCAAGGAGGGATTAGACTAAACGTTGACATTTCATAAAATATCTACAGCTGAATTGTCTGTTACACAGAGGGTGGTGGGTGCCTGGAACGTGCTACCGGGGGTGGGGGTGTAGGCAGATACCACAGTGGTGTTTAAGAGGCTTTTAGACGGGCACATGGATGTGCAGGGAATGGAGGGACATGGATCATGTGCAGCCATGTCTTGGCACAAACATCGTAGATGGAAGGATCTGTTCCAATGTTCTATTGTATTCACAGGGTGGTGAATTTGTGGAATTCTTTGCCACAGAAGGCTGTGGAGGCCAAGTCAGTGGATATATTTAAGGCAGAGATAGATAGATAGATTCTTGATTAGTGCGGGTGTCAGGGGTTATGGGGAGAAGGCAGGAGAATGGGGTTAGGAGGGAGAGATAGATCAGCCACGATTGAATGGCGGAGTAGACTTGATGGGCCGAGTGGCCTGTCTCTAATGATCTTATAAGAAAATAACTGCAGATGCTGGTACAAATCGAAGGTATTTATTCACAAAATGCTGGAGTAACTCAGCAGGTCAGGCAGCATCTCAGGAGAGAAGGAATGGGTGATGTTTTGGGTCTGTAGAAGGGTCTCGACCCGAAACGTCACCCATTCCTTCTCTCCCGAGATGCTGCCTGACCTGCTGAGTTACTCCAGCATTTTGTGAATAAAAACCTTCTAATGATCTTATGATCGAAGAGTAACAAATTCCCACTGCAGGCAAACACTCAGTACGTTGGAATGGTAATCCCTTGAGATAGTAGACATTGGACTTGGAGATGCAGTGTGGAAACAGCCCTTTAGTCCCAGCGGGTCCTCACCGACCAGCGCTCCCCACATACCGTGTCTCTCTATGACTCATTAACCCACACTGTTACATCATCAAGCTATCTACTTTGGTTAATCAAAAACAATATATCTTTAACAAAACTGTGCAGGCTCAATTAACTCAGACCCCTGATGAATGTTTCAAAATCCTTACAGACCATGTAGAATTTACAACTATCAGTGATATTCTTACATCCTTTCTTAAAGAGGAGCGACTTATTTTTAATCTCTATCCAGCAGTAGCCAGTATGTAGGGAATGTTGGAAGATTAGAGCAAGGCCTTGCACTGTCTCCACTCCAACCTCTACGAGCAAACTGAGATATAGGTAGGGTTGCCAACTGTTCCTTTATCAGCCGGGACATCCCGTATTTTGGGCTAAATCGGTTTGTCCCGTACGGGACCGCCCTTGTCCCGTATTCGGCCCGCGGGCCGCTGTCGGCCGGGACAGTGTAGGTTAACGGAGTGTGTTCGGGGAGCGGGGCCGAGCGTGTTCACCTAACGGAGGTTGCGAAGCAACCCGCCTCCCGGCCCGGGCAGCCGCCATTGATGGAGCGGGAGCACGTGGCCGCTGGGTGGGTGAGGTCACGTGGGGCGCGGGGCAGTGACGTCACCTTGTCCTGTATTTGGGAGTGAGATACTGTAGTTGGCAACCCTAGATGTAGACCAAATGGGTGAGATGGGTTATTCACTTTGAGTGGCCAAAAGCACAGCTGATCAATATTCACTCCATCTGTTACCCCTGCAATCTCCACTTCTACATGATAGTATAATCGTGAAGGCATGTCAGCCATGGATGGATGGCTAGGGCTGTGCAGTGACTCCATGTTACGAGATCCTACAACCAAAGGCATTGAGAAAATGGAAGGTGACCATTAGGTCCACTCTAGGAATGTGTTAGGAATCCTCATCTCTACATGGATAGGACAAGTTTGGAGGGATATGGGCCAAACGCGGGCAGGTGGGACTAGGGTAGCAGGGACATGTTGGCTGATGTGGGCAGGTTGGGCTGAAGGGCCTGTTTCCACACTGTATCACTCTATGACTTCCATTCAAGCTGAAATCTTAAGCATTAATACACACCTGCTCAGGGAGATAGGTCAAGAGTCCAAGAGCGTTTGATTGTCACACAGGGTGGACCCGTTGGGCCTAAAGCCCTCCTGCATTGGTCTAGCACCCTCGCCTTGCTCACTCCCACCCCCCCCCCCCCCCCCCCCCCCCCCCACACTCACCCACTCCATCCCCCTCCCCTCCACTATTAGGAAACATGCTTACAAGATGAGTTTTAGTAATATATCTCCTGAGGGAGCCACTCACCTCAAGCCTCTCCTGCAAAGATTCTTTAGTAGCTGATCAGCAGGCGGGTTCCGCTCTCCTCACCCACCCCCCCACCCCCTCATTGGCTGGCACTCCCATCACTTGGGCGGGTCCCGCCCTGGCAGCCATCTTGGGCACCTCACTCCCCTCCCCCCCTCATTGGCCACCACTCCCGTCACTAGGATGGGTCCCAGGTGGGTCCCGCCCACAGTGGCCATCTTGGCCCCCCCCATTGGCCGCTACTGCCATCACTCGGGCGGGTCCCATTGTAACGTTGAACACGGCTGACGGGAAATGTCACTTAAAAAGTTTGAAATGTCAATAACTTAAAAAATATAACACCAGTTTGAACGAAACTTGCTATTTGAACGAAACTTGCACCCCAGGACGACGGTGATTAAGATGGGCCTATAATTGCCGCGCTATCGTGTACCGTTTTGACTGTATTTCAGGTATAAATATATCCACCAGCCCACATATATACAATATGAGGGTTTTAATAATATACTAGACCAAGTGGACCCATTGGGCCCAAACCTCTCCTGCATTGGTGCAGTACCCTCTACTCCCCCTACCCTCTCCCCCAATCACCCCCCTCCCCTCTTCCCTTCCCCCCACTCCATCCCCCTCCACCCCCCTCCCTCCCTCCCAAGGAGATAAATTCAAACATTAAAATGTGAATAATTTTTAAAATATAACACCGATTTCAATGAAACTTCTTCCATTAGCAGCAAAGGGACAACGGTGAGTAAGGTGGGCCTAAATTTGTCGTGCTATCGTGTACCGTTTTGGCTGTAGTTCAGGAACAAACAAACAAACGAGAGTTTTAGTATAGGCAGCATCTGTGGAGAACATGGATAGGTGACGTTTCACAGAGTGCTGGAGTAACTCAGCAGGTCAGGCAGCATCTGTGGAGAACATGGATAGGTGACGTTTCACAGAGTGCTGGAGTAACTCAGCGGGTCAGGCAGCATCTGTGGAGAACATGGATAGGTGACGTTTCACAGAGTGCTGGAGTAACTCAGCGGGTCAGGCAGCATCTGTGGAGAACATGGATAGGTGACGTTTCACAGAGTGCTGGAGTAACTCAGCGGGTCAGGCAGCATCTGTGGAGAACATGGATAGGTGACGTTTCACAGAGTGCTGGAGTAACTCAGCGGGTCAGGCAGCATCTGTGGAGAACATGGATAGGTGACGTTTCACAGAGTGCTGGAGTAACTCAGCGGGTCAGGCAGCATCTGTGGAGAACATGGATAGGTGACGTTTCACAGAGTGCTGGAGTAACTCAGTGGGTCAGGCAGCATCTGTGGAGAACATGGATAGGTGACGTTTCAGATCAGGCCCCCCTTTTTGATCACTTAATTTCTCTCTGGTGAACACAGATGGAACTCACAAGTTTAATGGCTCGGTGGACAAAGGGATATGGAATGAACAGATTGCGTTTAGCCGCAGATCTGTACATATTCAGTTGGTTTAAGTCTCCATTGAAACAGGACAAAGATGAGTGCATTGTGAATACACTGAGGTTTTCTCTGCGTACAGCTCCTACATTGATCCATGTGTTTGAGTAACCCATGATTCTGTGTGCGTAAAGGCTCTTTGGCACTGAACATTCACGCACTGATATCAGCAATTCTCAGCCTTTTAAGGACGACATTTCACTTATTTGTTTCCACAGGCTCCCCTGTAGTACGGGGCATACAATTACTTTGGACACTGACCGCGTGAATTAGGTTTATGTCCGCACTGATATAGCAATTGCTGTAATTGGTTCTCTTTACTGAACTTGAACTTGGCCTGCCCAAGTTCAATTTAAGCGGGAAAATTCACAACACATTGCATTGAAAGTTTAGTTTAGTTTAGTTTAGTTTGGAGATACAGCGTGGAAACAGGCCCTTCAGCCCACCGAGTCCGCGCCGACCAGCGATCCCCGCACATTTAACACTATCCTACACACACTGGGGACAATTGACACTTACACCGAGCCAATTAACCCACAAACCTGTACGTCTTTGGAGTGTGGGAGGAAACCGAAGATCTCGGAGAAAACCCACGCAGGTCACGGGGAGAACGTACAAACTCCGTACAGACGGCGCCCGTAGTCGGGATCGAACCCGGGTCTCCGGCGCTGCATTTGCTGTAAGGCAGCAACTCTACCGCTGCGCCACCGTGACCGCCAAATGATAAACTATTTGATTGAAGTCTATTTCAGTCTGAAGAAGGGGCTCGACCCGAAACGTCACCCATTCCTTCTCTCCTGAGATGCTGCCTGACCTGCTGAGTTACTCCAGCATTTTGTGAATAAATACCTTCGATTTGTACCAGCATCTGCAGTTATTTTCTTATACTAACTATTTGATTGGAGCAAGTTTGAAATACTTTTGTGTTGGAAGGAACTGTAGTTGCTGGTTTACATCAAGGCCAAGTCAGGGAATATTTTTAAGGCCGAGATAGATAGATTCCTGATTAGTGCGGGTGTCAGAGGTTATGGGGAGAAGGCAGGATAATGGGGTCAGGAGGGAGAGATAGATCAGCCATGATTGAATGCGGAGTAGACCTGATGGGCCGAATGACCTAATTCTACTCTATATTCCTTATGACCTTATAGACACAAAATGCTGGAGTAACTCAGCGGGTCAGGCAGTATCTCTGGAGAGAGGAAATGGGTGACGTTTCGGGACGAGACCCTTCTTCAATTTGAGATGTAAAATACTTCTGATCATATCGGCACGGTGGCGCAGCGGTAGAGTTGCTGCCTTACAGTGAAAGCAGCGCCGGAGACTCAGGTTCGATCCTGACTACAGGCGCCGCCTGTACGGAGTTTGTACTTTCTCCCCGTGACCTGCGTGGGTTTTCTCCGAGATCTTCGGTTTCCTCCCACACTCCAAAGACGTGCAGGTTTGTAGGTTAATTGACTGGGTAAATGTAAAAATTGTCCCTAGTGTGTGTAGGATGGTGTTAATGTGCGGGGATCGCTGGGCGGCGCGGACACGGTGGGCCGAAGGGCCTGTTTCTGCGCTGTATCTCTAAATCTAAAAAAAAATCTAAATCATGTCTGAGTAATTGAGGCACTGGCTCCACTGGCAAGTCACACACCCTTACACCCACATAGAGGAAATATAGAGCATTATAGAAACTGGAGATTGTTCTCAAAGGGAGAACACGTAAAAGGTGTTGGTGAAGCCACATTTGGAGTATTGTGTTCGACTTTGGTCACCCTGCTGCATGAAAGAGAGCGGAGAAGATTCACGAGGATGTTGCCAGGACTCGAGGGCCTGAGTCAGAGGGAGAGGTTGGGCGGGCTAGGACTTTATCAGTTGTTTAGTTTATTGTCACGTGGACCGAGGTACAGTGAAAAGCTTTTGTTGCGTGCTAACCGGTCAGTGGAAAGACAGCACGTGATTACAATCGATCCATTTACAGTGTTTGGAGACATGATAATGGGAACAACGTTTAGTGCAAGGGAAAGCCAATATTCCTCGGAGTGCAGGAGGCTGGGGGGTGATCTTATAGAGGTGTATAAAATCATGAAGAGAATACACAGTCTTTTACCCAGGGCTTGGGAATCGAGGACCAGAGGGCACTGGTTTAAGGTGAGAGGGGGAAGATTGAATTAGAACCTGAGGGGTAACCTTTTCACACAGAGGATGGTGGGTGTATGGAACGAGCTGCCAGAGGAGGTCGTTGTGGCAGGTAGAATAACAATATTTAAAAGACGTTCAGACAGGTACATGGATGGGAAAGGTTTAGAGGGACATGGACCAAATGTGGGCAGTTGGGAGTAATGTGGATGGAATGAGCTGTCAGAGAAAGTGGAAACAAATAGACAATAGGTGCAGGAGGAGGCCATTCGGCCCTTCGAACCAGCACCTCCATTCAAGGTGATCATGGCTTTTATTCACAAAATGCTGGAGTAACTCAGCAGGTCAGGCAGCATCTCAGGAGAGAAGGAATGGGTGACGTTTCGGGTCGAGACCCTTCTTCAGACTGATGTCAGGGGGGCGGGACAAAGGAAGGAATTGTCTGTCTGAAGAAGGGTCTCGACCCGAAACGTCGCCCATTCCTTCTCTCCTGAGATGCTGCCTGACCTGCTGAGTTACTCCAGCATTTTGTGAATAAATACCTTCGATTTGTACCACATCTGCAGTTATTTTCTTATACTTAAGGTGATCATGGCTGATCATTTGCTGGGGTAACTCAGCGGGTCAGGCGACATCTCGGGAGAGAAGGAATGGGTGACGTTTTGGGGGTCAAGAACCTTCTTCAGTCTGAGAGTCAGGGGAAAGGGAACCTAGGGGTGTGAAAAGGTACAGAACAGATCGGAGCAGGAACGCGACGGCCAACGAGCCCACAATGGTCCATTGTTGGCCGTGTAGGAGGTGATAACGGGGGAGCATGAACAGTAAAACTAGCAGGACGTCTGGGGTGGGGAAGGATGGAGAGGGAGGGAGGGAGGGAAAGCAGGGGTTACTTGAAGTTTCGGAAGTCGATATTCACACCACTAGGTTGTGAGCTGCCCAAGCGAAATATGAGGTGCTGTTCCTCCAATTTGCTTGTGGCCTCACTCTGACAGTGGCCTTATTTAGTCAGTCAGAGGTACAATGACAACGTTTAAAAGACACTAAAGCCTCACTAAAGACACGCCGCCACCACTCCGTGAAACTCTCTTTGAAGGACACACACACAAGGGCAAAGTCACCCTCCCCAGCAGGAACATCATGGACTGGAGAGGAATGCTGCCAAATGATGGCCTCTTGTGGTTTCCTCATGGTCAGTCATGGAGTGACGGTTTGTTAGCAAGTCCGCAGCCCGGCCTCACCATTGAAGACGAGACAAGGCACTTTGCCGATGGGGGAAAAGAACATAAAATAAATCACCAGCAAAAGGAAACTGCTGGTTCTGTGACAGAAATTCATCATGTTTACCCCAAATATTTCATTACATGTACAGAAATAGTGGGTAGTTATGCCGTTAATGAGGAACAATTTGGCAGATGTTGTTGATGGTATTTCAGATTATGGATAATGATAGTGTTTGTGATGGTAAGAAGTCATTACAGAGTAATTTCCGCCGCTACGTTCCTGCTGATGCTCGTGTGGTAAGTGTTTATGTGAGGGAGGGAGGATGGATAGATCGCAATGCTGTCTTCCATCTCAGCTGTGGAGGCCAAGTCAATAGACAATAGACAATAGGTGCAGGAGGAGGCCATTCAGCCCTTCGAGCCAGCACTGCCATTCAATGTGATCATGGCTGATCATTCTCAATCAGTACCCCATTCCTGCCTTCCCCCCATACCCCCTGACTCCGCTATCCTTACGAGCTCTATCTAGCTCTCTCGAATGCATTCAGAGAATTTGCCTCCACTGCCTTCTGAGGCAGAGAATTCCATAGAGATTCTTTGAATCTAAAAGTTAGCAATGCAAGAACATTAAAATATTATAATGACAGACCACAGATGCAAGAAAGAAATTATCAGGCAATGGAACCATCCTATCAACAACTGATCATAGGGTCATAAGTGATAGGAGCAGAATTAGGCCATTCGGCCCATCAAGTCTACTCCGCCATTCAATCATGGCTGATCTATCTCTCCCTCCTAACACCATTCTCCTGCCTTCACTCCCCATAACCTCTGGCATCCGTACTAATCCAGAATCTATCTACCTCTCCCTTAAAAATATCCACTGACTTGGCCTCCACAACCGTCTGTGTCAAAGAATTCCACAGATTCACCACCATCTCAGAGGTCCGATCAGAGCAGTCCTTTGGTGCAGGATTCCCAAAACGTTAATCTACAAGTAAAATCAGTAGTAAAGAAAGCAAACTCCGTGCTAGCATTTATTTCAAGAGGGCTTTTATGCAAAAATAGGGATTTAATGTTGAGGCTCTTTAAGGCGCTGGTAAGGCTGCATTTGGAGTATTGTGAGCAATTTTGGGGAGATATCTGAGGACAATAGACAATAGACAATAGGTGCAGGAGGAGGCCATTCGGCCCTTCGAGCCAGCACCGCCATTCAATGTGATCATGACTGATCATTCTCAATCAGTACCCCGTTCCTGCCTTCTCCCCATACCCCCTGACTCTGCTATCCTTAAGAGCTCTATCTAGCTCTCTCTTGAATGCATTCAGAGAATTGGCCTCCACTGCCTTCTGAGGCAGAGAATCCCACAGATAGGATGAGGAAGGATGTGCTGGCTCTGGAGAGGGTCCAGAGGTTTACGAGAACGATCCCTGGAATGAGTGGGTTAACATATGGTGAGCGTTTGTCGGCACTGGGCCTGTACTCGCTGGAGTTTAGAAGAATGAGAGGGAACCTCATTGAAACGTACAGAATAGTGATAGGCATGGAATGGCCTAATTCTACTCCAAGAACGTGAACTTGTGGACCTTTTGGCAGGCTGAGGTCACCTCACTAACCATGTCTGTCTCGGAAAAGGTAACACGGAATAATAATGTAACCCAAGCTGAAGACAGGCACGGCTCCACAGAGTGTTTCCGAGGCCGTTTTCAGAAGGTTAAATGGAATTTGTCATGTCGCGGTAGGAAAAATAAGCTGCCACACAGATTATTGTTGCAGTGATGGAGCGACAATTTGAAAAATGCACGCAGGAACTGTAGTTAATAATAGCTCGGGGCTTATAATACATTTTCATCGGGAATAAGAAAGCGCATTCTTTCATTTCGTCTTAAAAGGCCGCAGTGGTGAAAACGCTCGTGTGTCTCTGGATGTTGCTTTTAGCTGCCAAATGATCTCAACACAACAACCTGTGAGACTGGGTGGCCCTTAATCACTCTGTCCCACAGTGACCTCATCGTTCTCACCAGCTGTCAATGGGACACTCTGCAGTCCGCTCCAGTCTAGCCTCGTCTAGTTCACAGATACGGCGTGGAAACCGACCGGCGATCCCCGCACATTAACACTATCCTATCTGTGCTTGGTCCTTTTCCTTAGCTGACTGAGGAAGCTGGGTCACCCACAATTCTTTATACTTGTTCTTCTTCTTCTTGCGTTTGAGGCAGCAGACGTTATGAAGCTGCCTCTGCTTCTGCTGTGTGTGTTTGTTGTCGTTCACCTGACTGAGGTCAGTTGACAGGGCTCACCAAAGGGAGGGAGGTCGACAACGTCAGCCCCTTGTATTTGTTCTTTGACAGGATGATGTATAGACAATAGACAACAGGTGCAGGAGGACGCCATTCGGCCCTTCAAGCCAGCAACGCCATTCAATGTGATCATGGCTGATCATTCTCAATCAGTACCCCGTTCCTGCCTTCTCCCCATACCCCCTGACTCCGCTATCCTTAAGAGCTCTATCTAGCTCTCTCTTGAATGCATTGAATGATTTAGTTTTCGTTTTTTACGGGGCACTGATATTGGATGATCAGCCATGATCATATTGAATGGCGGTGCAGGCTCGAAGGGCCGAATGACCTACTCTTGCACCTAATTTCTACATTTTCTATGTTTCTATACAGCGCCGGAACAGGCCCTTCGGCCCACCGAGTCCGTGCCGCCCAGCGATCCCCGCACACTAACACTATCCTACACACACGCGGGACAATTTACACTTATACCAAGCCAATTAACCTGCAAACCTGCACGACTTTGGAGTGTGGGAGGAAACCAAAATTCTCAGAGAAAACCCACGCAGGTCACGGGGAGAATGTACAAACTCCGTACAGACAGCACCAGTGGTCAGGATGGAACCCGGGTCTCCGGCGCTGTGAGGCAGCAACTCTACCGCTGCGCCACCGTGCTGCCCCTTACATATTTTACCCCATCACTTCTTCTAATCTACCCCTCGACCTCCAAAATAATTTGCCTGGCCTGGGACGTGGAGATGTTGGATGTTGTGCAGAGATTCGGGTGTTTCAGAGAGCGAGATAGTGGGTAATGTGGTTGCCTCACAGCGCCGGAGACCCCGGTTCAATCCCGACTACGGGTGCTGTAAGATAATAACTGCAGATGCTGGTACAAATCGAAGGTATTTATTTCACAAAATGCTAGAGTAACTCAGCAGGTCAGGCAGCATCTCAGGAGAGAAGGAATGGGTGACGTTTCGGGTCAATAGACAATAGACAACATACAATAGGTGCAGAAGGAGGCCATTCGGCCCTTCGAGCCAGCACCACCATTCAATGTGATCATGGCTGATCATTCTCAATCAGTACCCCGTTCCTGCCTTCTCCCCATACCCCCTGACTCCGCTATCCTTAAGAGCTCTATCCAGCTCTCTCTTGAATGCATTCAGAGAATTGGCCTCCACTGCCTTCTGAGGCAGAGAATTCCACAGATTCACAACTCTCTGACTGAAAAAGTTTTTCCTCATCTCCGTTCTAAATGGCCTACCCCTTATTCTTAAACTGTGGCCCCTTGTTCTGGACTCCCCCAACATTGGGAACATGTTTCCTGCCTCTAACGTGTCCAACCCCTTAATAATCTTATACGTTTCGGTCGAGACCCTTCTTCAGACTGACTACGGGTGCTGTCTGTACGGAGTTTGTACGTTCCTCCCGTGAACTGCGTGGGTTTTCTCCGGGTGCTCCGGTTTCCTCCAACACTCCAAAGACGCACAGGTTCGTAGGTTAATTGGCTTTGATAAAATCGTAAATTGTCCATAATGTGTGCTAGCGTGCGGGGTGATCGATGGTCAGCGTGGACTTGGTGGGCCGAAGGGCCCGTATCCACACGGTATCCAAAGTTTGGAGCACATCCCTCTTTCCCATCCAGGTACTAGCCCAAATGCCTTTTAAAGGCTGTTACAGACTATACAGTGTGGGGGAACAGGCCCTTCGGCCCTCTGAGTCCCAGCCGACCAGTGATCACCTCGAACACTATAGACAATAGACAATAGACAATAGGTGCAGGAGGAGGCCATTCGGCCCTTCGAGCCAGCACCGCCATTCAATGTGATCATGGCTGATCATTTTCAATCAGTACTCCGTTCCTGCCTTCTCCCCATACCCCCTGACTCCACAATCAGAGAATTGGCCTCCACTGCCTTCTGAGGCAGAGAATTCCACAGATTCACAACTCTCTGACTGAAAAGGTTTTTCCTCATCTCTGTTCTAAATGGCCTACCCCTTATTCTTAAACTGTGGCCCCTGGTTCTGGACTCCCCCAACATTGGGAACATGTTTCCTGCCTCTAACGTGTCCAACCCCTTAATAATCTTATACGTTTCGATAACACTAACACTATCCTACACACTAGGGACAATGTACTCATTTTCTTTCCGAAGGCAATTAACCAACAAACTTGTTGGTTAGTCTAAGGATCTGTGGAAGAGCTATGGGGAAGTATTTTAACTCAAGTTCACTGATGCTGTAGTGAATCTGCTTCACATATTTGGTTCAGTCATAGTTGTAAGGTCATTTGCCCAATGCAGTGGAGGAATAATTAAAGTCTTTGAAATGAAAATATAATCCGCAGCCATGAAAAAACATGCAAGATGTCTTGCTGACAAGAAGTCAGCTTCTGCAAAGCACCCGTGGATAATGGAAAGACAACTGAGCACTTAATCTGGGACATGACAAATATCTCAATTAATTAAATTCTTATAATTACTTGTAATGAAGCCTCTACAAAGAATGAATAAATTTTTGAAAAGTTATCACCTTCCCCATTGCCATGCCGATAAAATATAGATCAAGCAATCTTGAACAGTACACAGGTGCCGCATTTCCTGAAATATGTTAAATTCGCCACAGTTTAAGAATAAGGGGTCGGCCATTAAGAACTGAGATGAGGAAAAACTTTTTCAGTCAGAGAGTTGTGGATCTGTGGAATTCTCTGCCTCAGAAGGCGGTGGAGGCCAATTCTCTGAATGCATTCAAGGGAGAGTTAGATAGAGCTCTTAAGGATAGCGGAGTCAGGGGGTATGGGGAGAAGGCAGGAACGGGGTATTGATTGAGAATGATCAGCCATGATCACATTGAATGGCGGTGCTGGCTCGAAGGGCCGAATGGCCTCCTCCTGCACCTATTGTCTATTGTCTATTGTCTATTGTCACCCCTTTATTTTGGTCTGCTACCCACTCCACAATTTGCCTTTTGCTATCTACAATGCAGGCAACATCTGCCCTCAATACTCTGAAGATAGACACAAAAAGCTGGAGTAACTCGGCGGGTCAGGCAGCACCTCTGGAGAGAAGGAATGGACGATGTTTCGGGTCGAGACCCTTCCTCAGACTGAATGAGTCCTTCTCTCCAGAGTTGCTGCCTGTCCCGCTGAGTTACTCCAGCTTATTGTGTCTATCTTCAGTGTAAACCAGCATCTGCAGTTCCTTCTTACACCAATGCCCTCAATACTTTCTTACTTTACTTCAAAGCTAGTCCCATTTGCCCGCGTTTGGACCACACACCACTTTCCCATCCAGGTACCTGCCCAAATGGCTTTTAAACGCTGCTATGCAGCGTGGAAAACAGGCTCTTCGGCCCACCGAGTCCACTCCACCCAGCAATCACCCCGAACACTAACACTGTCCTACACACTAAGGACAATTTACTAATTTTACCGAAGCCAATTAACCAATTTTGGATTTGTGCATTTTTGGAGTGTGGGATGAAACCGGAGCACCCGGAGAAAACCCACGCTGTCACGGGGAGAACGTACAAACTCCGTACAGACAGCACCCGTAGTCAGGATGGAACCCGGGTCTCTGGCGCTGTGAGGCAGCAACTCTACCGCTGCGCCACCGTGCCTTCTACCTCAATAACCTCCTCTGGCAGTTTGTCCCATATACCTACCCACCACCCTCTGTGTGAAACATTTGCCCCTCAGGTTCCTGTTAAATCTATCCCCTCCCACACTAAACCCTTGCCCTCTGGTTCTTGATTCCCCTACCCTGGGTAAAAGACTCAGTGCATTTACCCGATCTATTTCCCCTCAGGATTTTAGACACCTCCATTGGAGCACCCCTCATCCTCCTATGCTCCAAGGAACAAGAATTGCGAATGCCCAACCTCTCCCAGCAGCTCAGGGCCCTCAAGTCCTGGCAACATCCATTTTTCATCTTCGATTTATAAGCAACATGTTTCGCAGATCCTTTTATTTAGATTCTTTCTCATACACATTATCCTCCACCTCCCATGGCCAGTGTTTTGAAGACATCTTAACCTTCATGTGATGATCCTTTACAACAAAGATAGACAAAAACTAACCAACAAACCTGTACATTTTTGGAAAGTGGGTGGAAACCGAAACTTGAGTTTTTTGAAGACGTGACCAAAGTGCTTGATGAGTACAGAGCTGTAGATGTTGTATATATGGACCTCAGTAAGGCCTCAGTAAGGCGTTCGACAAGGTTCCGCATGGTAGGCTGCTCTGGAAGGTTAGAACCCCTGGGATCCAAGGAGAGATGACTGAATGGAAAGCAAATTGGCTTCATGGAAGGAAGCAGAGGGTGATGGTGGAAGGTTGCTTCCCGGACTGGAGGCCTGTGACTAGTGGTGTGCCTCAGGGTTCGGTGCTGGGCCCGTTACTGTTTGTCAACTAAATTTTAGATTTAGAGATACAGCGCAGAAACAGGCCCTTCGGCCCACCGGGTCCGCGCCGACCAGCGATCCCCACACATTAACACCATCCTACACACACTAGGGACAATTTTATTTACATTTACCAAGCCAATTAACCTACAAACCTGCATGTCTTTGGAGTGTGGGAGGAAACCGAAGATCTCGGAGAAAACCCACGCAGGTCACGGGGAGAACGTACAAACTCTGTACAGTACAGCGCCCGTAGTCGGGATCGAACCCAGGTCTCCGGCGCTGCATTTGCTGTAAGGCAGCAACTCTACCGCTGCGCCACCGTGACGCATTCAATGACCATCAATGATTTGGATGAGAACATACAGGGCAAGATGAGCAAGTTTGCTGATGATACAAAAGTGAGTGGTTTTGCAGATCGTGAAGATGGTTGTGAACGATTGCAGCAGGATCTGGATCGATTGGCCAGGTGGGCGGAGGAATGGTTGATGGAATTTAATACAGAGAAGTGTGAGGTGTTGCATTTTGGGATGTCGAACAAGGGCAGGACCTACACAGTGAATGGTCGGCCTCTGGGTAGTGTTGTAGAGCAGAGGGATCTAGGAGTACAGGTGCATGGTTCCTTGAAGGTCGAGTCACAGGTAGATAAGGTGGTCTAAAAGGCTTTTGGCACATTGATCTTCATCAGCCAGAGTATTGAGTATAGAAGTTGGGAGGTCATGTTGCAGTTGTATATGATGTTGGTGAGGCCGCATTTAGAGTGCTTTGTTTAATTCTGGGCACCATGTTATAGGAAAGATGTTGTCAAGCTGGAAAGGGTTCAGAAAAGATTTACGAGGATGTTGCCAGGACTAGAGGGTGTGAGCTACAGGGAGAGGTTGAGTAGGCTGGGTCTCTATTCCATGGAGCGCAGGAGGATGAGGGGTGATGTTACAGAGGTGTGTAAGATCATGAGAGGAATAGATCGGGTAGATGCACGGAGTCTCTTACCCAGAGTAGGGGAATCAAGGACCAGAGGACACAGGTTTAAGGTGAAGGGGGAAAGATTTAATAGGAATCTGAGGGGTAACCTTTTCACACTGAGGGTGGTGGGTGTGTGGAACGAGCTGCCAGAGGAGGTAGTTGAGGCTGGGACTATCCCATCGTTTAAGAAACAGTTGGACAGGTACATGGACAGGACAGGTTTGGATGAATATGGACCAAGCGCGGGCAGGTGGGACAAGTGTAGCTGGGACATTGTTGGCCGGTGTGGGCAAGTTGGGCCGAAGGGCCTGTTTCCACACTGTATCACTCTATGTCTCTAAAATGCTGGAGTAACTCAGCAGGACAGGCAGTATCTCTGGAGAGACGGACTGGGTGAGACACTTCTTCAGACTGTGATCCAGGGGAGTGAGAGACTAGAGATATGGAAGGGTAAGGTGTGAAAATGACAGATCAAAGCAAACGATGTTCAAGGAAATGTACATTATACATTGTTATGGCGTCACGGTGGCGCAGCGGTAGAGTTGCTGCCTTACAGCGAATGCAGCGCCGGAGACCCGGGTTTCATCCCGACTGCGGGCGCTGTCTGTACGGAGTTTGTACGTTCTCCCCGTGACCTGCGTGGGTTTTCTCCGAGATCATTGGTTTCCTCCCACACTCCAAAGACGTGCAGGTTTGTTGGTTAATTGACTGGGTAAATGTAAATTGTCCCTAGTGTGTGTAGGATAGTGTTAGTGTGCAGGGATCGCTGGTCGGCGTGGACCCGGTGGGCCGAAGGGCCTGTTTCCGTGCTGTATCTCTAAACTAAACTAAGACTTTAAGAACATGCCTGCTTCAGTTTCTCTATAAGTTTTATCCACCACCATCACCTGATCCTGCAACTATTTTTTATTTCTAGGTCTGCATGGCAATTTATAGTTTGTATGGTCAAGAAAGAATATGTTATTGCAAGTCTGTTTTACATTGAAGATACAATAAATCAGTATTGTTCTGATTGAAGGTACAACACTACTGGATAAATGATAAATTGACAAAATAAGTTGCAGTAACAGGTACAAATAAAAAAGTAAGTGGTATGTGCAGCAAAAACGTTATTATATCATAACTCTATTGGACTGTGTTTCAAGAGATAAATCCTCGCTTTGATTCAATTGAATGCAAGGACTATCCAAGCCTTCACATGAGAGTGATGAGCCCAGTATTTGCAGAGGAATTGCTTGGTGAATTCTCAGTTTAAACTCAATTTTGGTGTCAGACTTCAGAAGTTGTTTGGCAGCTGAAAGTGAAGCATGTTAACTCTGTCTTCTTTGCGTGTTCCCTGCGTGTTCTCTGCGTGGTGACTGTGCGTTCTCTGCGTGCTCTCTGTGTTCTCTGCGTGCTCTCTGCATGTTCTCTGCGTGCTCTCTGCATGTTCTCTGCGTTCTCTCTGCGTGCTCTCTGCATGTTCTCTGCGTTCTCTCTGCGTGCTCTCTGCGTGTTCTCTGCGCGTTCTCTGCGCGTTCTCTGCGCGTTCTCTGCGTGTTCTCCGCGCATTCTCTGTGCGTTCTCTGCCTGTTCTCTGCGTGGTGACCGCGTGTTCTCTGCGTGGTGACCGCGTGTTCTCTTCGTGGTGACCGCGTGTTCTCTGCGTGTTCTCTGCGTGTTCTCTGTGTGTTCTCTGCGTGGTGACTGCGTGTTCTCTGCGTGTTCTCTGCGTGGTGACTGTGTGTTCTCTGCGTGTTCTCTGCGCGTTCTCTGCATATTCTCTGCGTGTTCTCTGCGTGTTCTCTGCATGTTGACTCTCCCACAGGAGGATCTCCTCACATCCAATACCATCTCTCTGCTCTTGTCAATCTCTACGCTGCCTACAGATCCAAGCATTCCAATGATATTCTGCCCCAAAGTGGACATTGGACTTTGTCTCTGGAACTGATCACCACAATACAGAGAACTAGTTTTGCACTTTGTATTCTTCCCTTCTCTCTGGCTATTGGCCCTATGGAGTGGTAGTGATCCAGAATGGCAACAGGCCCTTCAGTCCACTTGTCCCATCTACACTAGTTCCACTTGCCCACTTTTGGTACATGTCCCTCAAAACCTTTCCCATCCACGTATCTGACCATAGACACAAGAAGCTGGAGTAACACAGCAGGACAGGCAGCATCTCTGGAGAGAAGGAATGGTTGACGTTCCGGGTCGAGACCCTTCTTCAGACTCTCTTCGGTTTAAACCATCTATAGTCCCTTCCTACACATGTACCTGTCCAAATGACTTTTAAATATCGTTATTCTACCAGCATCAACTACCTCCTCTGGCAGCTTGTTCCAGACATCCACCACCCTCAGCGTGAAAACGTTGCCCATCAGGTTCCTATTAAATCTTTCCCCTCTCACCTTAAACCTATGTCCTCTGGATCCAGATTCCCTATTCTGGGTAAAAGATTCTGTCCGTTCACCCTACCTATTCACCTTCATGATTTTACACACCTCATCCACCTCCACTCCAAGTCATAAGGTCGTAAGCAATAGGAGCAGAATTAGGCCATTCGGCCCATCGAGTCTACGCCACCATTCAATCACGGCCGATCTATCTCTCCCCCTAACCCCATTCTCCTGCCTTCTCCCCATAACCCCTGACACCCGCACTAATCAAGAATTTGTCTATCTCTGCCTTAAAAATATCCACTGACTTGAGCTCCACAGCCGTCTGTGGCAAAGAATCCCACAGATTCACCACCCTCTGACTAAAGTTTGACTTGATTGTCTTTATGTACAGTATTATTTGTTGTAAATGGATAACATCCAACGCAAAGTTGATCACCATGCCTCAGGGCCTGTGACAATAATAAACCTGAACCTAAACCTGCCCTTCGTGAATTCTGCCCTTTATTTCATCATTTAGATTTTTTTAGATTTAGAGATACAGCGCGGAAACAGGCCCTTCGGCCCACCGGGTCCGCGCCGCCCAGCGATCCCCGCACATTAACACTATCCTACACGCACTAGGGACAAGTTTTACATTTGCCCAGCCAATTAACCTACAAACCTGTACGTCTTTGGAGTGTGGGAGGAAACCGAAGATTGCGGAGAAAACCCACGCAGGTCACGGGGAGAACGTACAAACTCCATACAGACGGCGCCCGTAGTCAGGATCGAACCTGAGTCTCCGGCGCTGCATTCGCTGTAAGGCAGCAACTCTACCGCTGCGCCACCGTGCCGTCTTCTAGCACTCTTGCTAACTTATGGTACCTACCAGCTTATCAAACTACACAGTCGTTAACAATGAAATGGAAACTCTCGCGCTGAATAACAATGGTTACTCTGGATTTGGCCGGTGCCAAACTGTAACTGTAACTGCTGTTCCTTTGAATTGATCAGCGACGTGGAGAGGCGGGGCGTACTGCTTGGGCAACAGCCTGTCCTTCATAACATTAGGACTTTAGAACGGCTCAACACCCAAGGACGTACACGCCACTGGAGATAAATGGGTCTACTGTGGACAGGGTGAGCAGCTTTAAATACCTGGGAGTCCACATCACAGAGGATCTGACATGGACAACACACATTGCCGCACTGGTGGGTAAGGCAAGGCAGCGCCTTTACCACCTCAGACAGCTGAGGAAGTTCAGAGTCTCTCTGAGGATCCTTCAGTGCTTCTACTCTGGGGCTGTAGAGAGCATCTTGTCCAGGAACATCACAATCTGGTTTGGGAACAGCTCTGCCCAGGACAGGATGGCCCTGCGGAGAGTAGTGCATTCGGCTGAACGCACCATGGGAACTACACTCGCCCCCCTGCAGGACCTATACATCAGGAGGTGCAGATCTAGAGCCAGCAACATTATGGGGGACCCCTGCCACCCCAGCAACGGACTGTTCCAGCTGCTACGGTCAGGCAAACGCCTCCGCTGTCACGCTGTGAAAACGGAGAGGATGAGACGGAGTTTCTTCCCACAGGCCATCAGGACTGTTAACTCTCATATCACCAGAGACTAATTTAATTTACTGTATTAATTTTAATTTATATGCTATAACTGTAATTCTTTTTTGTGCACAATCCGCAGGCATTGCCACTTTCACTTCACTGCACATCGTGTATGTGTACGTGACAAATAAACTTGACGACGTGATATCAAGTCAAGTCAAGTCAATTTTATTTGTATAGCACATTTAAAAACAACCCACGTTGACCAAAGTGCTGTACATCTGATTAGGTACTAAGGAAAAAAAATGAAACATACAGTAGCACGCAAACAGTTCACAGCGCCTCCTCAATGAGCCTCAAACGCTAGGGAGTAGAAATAGGTTTTGAGCCTGGACTTAAAGGAGTGGATGGAGGGGGCAGTTCTGATGGGGAGAGGGATGCTGTTCAACAGTCTAGGAGCTGCAACCGCAAAAGCGCGGTCACCCCTGAGCTTAAGCCTAGACCGCGGGATAGTGAGTAACCCCAAGTCGGCCGACCTGAGGGACCTGGAGTTAGAGAGGGGGGTTAGAAGATTTTTGATGTAGGGGGGGGGGAATGTCCATTTAGGGCTTTATACGTGAATAGGAGGAGCTTGAAGTTGATTCTGTACCGTACAGGGAGCCAGTGGAGAGAGGCCAGAATCGGGGTGATGTGGTCCCTTTTACGGGTACCCGTCAGGAGTCTCGCTGCGGCGTTTTGGACCAGTTGCAGGCGGGACAGGGAAGATTGGCTGATCCCAGTGTATAGGGAGTTGCAGTAGTCTAGGCGGGAGGAAATGAAAGCGTGAATGATTTTTTCTGTGTCGTCGAATTGGAGGAAAGGTTTGATTTTAGCTATGGTTCGAAGTTGGAAGAAGCTGGCTTTTACCACAGCGTTGACTTGCTTATCAAATTTTAATGCAGAGTCAAATATCATGCCGAGGTTTTTGACATGCGGTTCGACTAGGCAGGATAGGCTTCCAAGACTGCCTGTTATCGATTTGATGGAGTCAGGGGGGCCGAATAGGATGACCTCAGACTTGCTCTCATTTAATTGGAGGAAGTTCTGTGTCATCCAACATTTTATGTCCTCAAGGCAGTGTAAGAGGCTGTTTAAATTTGACTGGTTGTTGGGTTTCAGGGGGAGGTAAAGCTGAGTGTCATCGGCATAGCAGTGGAAAGAAATGCCGTGCCTTTGAATGATTTGGCCAAGGGGGAGCAGGTATAGAGAGAAGAGAATGGGGCCTAGGATGGAGCCTTGTGGAACTCCGCAGGAGAGGCTAGCTGGAGCAGAGGAATAACTGCCTATGTTGATGGCGAAACTCCTATCATTGAGGTACGAAGCGAACCAGCTCAGGGCAGTGCCATCAATGCCAACCGTGTACCGGAGACGGTCAATAAGGATGGTGTGGTCCACTGTATCGAACGCTGCGCTGAGGTCGAGAAGGAGCAGGATTGCACAGTCGCCGGTGTCGATGGCGAGAAGCAGGTCGTTGTGTACCTTCAACAAGGCAGACTCTGTGCTGTGGTGGGCTCTGAAACCTGACTGGAACCTTTCCAGGATGGTGTTTTGGTGCAGGTAGGGCACTAATTGGTTTAGAATTGCCTTTTCAAGGACTTTTGACAGGAATAGCAGTTTGGAAATGGGTCTGTAGTTGCTAGGCAAGGTGGGGTCTAGGTTAGGTTTTTTCCGTAGGGGCTGGACCACCGCGTGCTTGAAACTGGTTGGAACAGTGCCAGTGGCCAGAGAACTGTTGATAATAGAGAGGATGCTGGGACCGGCTATTGCAATGACATCCTTCAGAAAGGCAGTGGGGGCAGGATCAAGGGGGCAGGTTGCAGGTTTCATAGCGGAGACAAGCTTTGTAAGGGAGGATAGAGTGATGGGTTGGAAACAGTCCAATTTAGATGAACAGACTAGTGAGACAGCTAGGTCACGGGTGGGAGGGGAAATGTTCATTCTAATGTTCTCAACTTTGTTGGTGAAAAATTTAGCGAATTCTTCGCACTTAGCAGGGGACCCAACTAAGCTGGTACTGGGGGCAGGACATATGACAGAGGTAATTGTTCTAAATAGGACCTTGGAGTTATGAGAGTTTTTGGAAATAAGGTCAGAGAAGTATTGTGCTCTAGCAGACTTTACTGCTTCCTGGTATTTGAGAAGATTGTTTCTCAGAATTTCGAAGGAAATTTGCAGCTTGTCACATTTCCACCTCCTTTCTGATTTTCTGCACTCCCTTCTTAGGGCTTTGGTGGTGTCATTGAGCCACGGCCGACCTTTGGGCTTAGGCTTTTTCATTTTAAGGGGAGCGATAGAATCCAGGATGGAAGAGCAAGTGATATTAAATAAAGAGGCGAGATCCTCAGTGCTGAGATGGGGGGGAGAGGCCTCAATAGTGCAGATGTTGATGCAGATATGACATCGCCCAGGGTTGCATCCGACCCACACACGCACCCTGCTCCAGGCGAGGCTTGGAGCAAGCAGCCAACACCCAGGATGCATCACCCATGGTCAGCCATGACCCAGGGGGGCCTCAGAGAGGACCCTGGAGAGGACTGAAGTATCATTGAAAACCATCACCTTTCAAACTCAATCCCTAAAACCGTGCTTTTGGGTTAGGGTCGGGAGGCTTCCCGTTGATGGGACCGCGGTCAGAAGGGTTCCCGTTGGTGGGGCCGCGGTCGAAGGGTTCCCGTTGGTGGGGCCGCGGTCAAAGGGTTCCCCTCCGTTGGACCGCAGTTGGAAGGGTTCCCGCTGGTGGGACCGCGGTTGGAAGGGTTCCTGCTAGTGGGGGCCTCGGTCAGGAGGCTTCCCTCCCGCCAGTGGGGCGCGTCCGGGGACTGGGAACGCGGCGGACTCTTCATCGAGGAGCCGCGGTCACGATGCCTCCCGGATCACTGCATAGAAGCCCGGGCCATAGCCCATTCTCTCATCATATGTCAGTCCTGCTATCCCGGGAGTTAACCTGGTGAACCTACGCTGCACTCCCTCAATATACTTTAGTCTTACGTCTTTGAAAGTCTAAACAAAAATACCAATAAACCGGACTGTAGCGGTGACAGGGATCAATACTGGACCCACTGGTGTCGGTCATTTACACCAAGATGTTTTTGCTTTGCTAAAAGAAAGATGTTACGTACAAATTCATAAAACATCTGAAGTGATCACATTGGAGGATGTTAACGATGGGCGTACATTATCAATGGACACATATTTTATTGATCACAATAGATGCAGGTTATTAATAGACCTGGTCTGTATAATATGCAAGGGACTGATTTAGTCACAATAGGTTCAGTAAGCCTTGCATATATTATACTGTTACACCTTGCCAGTTTTCATAGCAAGCTGATTTTCTGGGCATTCACGGGCACTAAGGAGCCAGGACTGGGGAGCGGGCCAAGCACTGCTACTGATAGCCACATAAATACTTATTGATCTGGCATCAAGGATGGTTGCAAGGGTTCGTTAAGTGAAACTTCTCCCACATCTGCTGTAAACAAAAGTGCACAGGGAGCGATATTGGGCATGGGGGCATGGGCACGGTGGTACAGCGGTAGAGTTGCTGCCTCACAGCGCCAGAGACCCAGGACCCATCCTGACCTCGGCTGCTGTCTGTACGGAGTTTGTATGTTCCCCATGACTGCTTGTGTCTCCTCCAGTTTCCCCCCACATCCCAATGAGGTGCATGTGGGTTTGTAGGTTAATCGGCCCTCTGTAAATTTCCCCTCGTGTGTAGGGAGCGGATGAGAAATTGGGATAACATAGGACTAGTGTGAACAGATGATCGTTGGTCAGCGTGGACTTGGTGGGTTCAAGGGCCTGGTCCCCTGCTGGATCTCTAAAACAAAACCAAAACTAAAACAAGACTATCCATGTCACTGCCTCTACAATTGCCTGTACATCTTCCAAACGCCCCCCATTATAAGACACTGCCACAAGCTCTGCTATCCTCTTACACACCACATTATCGCACGCACTGTATACTGCGAGCTTACCAATGATAAGGCAAGCCAAGCCTTGTTTACAGCGTCAGATGCCAGTGATATCAAGTGGTGCAGAGTCTCGCAGTTTTAATGAGAATGGCAGAAGAAGTGACTTTTGCAATTTGTCATGTTTAATATTCCTGATTAAAATGTGTAAGGAAAGCTGTTAAACCTGCAACGAAACAAAGAACAAGAGGCAGTTTATCATTTGGAAGTGGAATCACGTGATGGACAATACTTGCAGTGGCATTAAACTGACGACTGTACATGGTAATACTGAGTTTAAATATTTATATGTTGGGAATATGCCTTTTTTTTAAACGTTAAACTACACATATTTGTTGGAAGCTGCAAATAAGAATCTTATTAAGGAGCACACTTGAGAGAAAAATATTTCAAACATCTGACGGATTCTCGTGTAATTGATCAGTGCCACTGCCAGCAAGCAGGCACTAATTGGGATCTGAAAGAGAATGTAAATCAATCAGACTTGTGCATCAGGGCAACGTGAGACAGCACCTCAACAAGGCCAAAGAACAGTCTGAAAGTTTGCAAAAAGGGAAACGCAAACAGCCAAAAGAATGCATCTTGGAGAGATGTCACACTGGAGGGAAGCCAAACCTTCGCAGTGAATTGTTGGGGAGTTTTGCAGGGCAGAGGCACCTTGGAGTTCCACCACATCCCTCCGTGAAAGTTGTGTCGTAGGTCGACAGGGTGGTGAAGAAGTCTTTTGGCACACCGGCCGGCCGGTCGGTCTTCATCAGTCAGGGCAACGGAGTATAGGAGTTGGGACATTCTGTGACCGCTGTACAAGACGCTGGTGAGGCCACACTTGGAATAGTACTGTGCTCACTTTTGGTCACCCTGCTGTAGGGCGCAGGGAAGATTAACGAGGATGTTGCCAGGACTCCAGGGGCCTGAGCTACAGGAAGAGGCTGGGACTTTATTCCTTGGAACGCAGAAGGCTGAAGGGTGATCTTAGAGAGGTGTACAAGATCGAAGGGCCGTGCAGGCTCGAAGGGACGAATGGCCTACTCCTGCACCTATTTTCTATGTTTTCTATCATGAGAGATATAGATTGGGTAAATGCAGTCTTTTTCCCAGCGTAGGGAAATCAAAAACTGGAGGGCTTAGGTTTAAGGTGAGAGGGGAAAGATTTAAGAGGAACCTGAAGGATAATTGATTGAGTGATCGTTAGTCGGCACGGATTCAGTGGGCCGAAGGGCCTGTTCCACACTCTATCTCTAAAGTAAACGAAATCTCCAAAGTAAACTAAAATTATTTTCCACATCTCTCGGGTTGCCTGGCTTGGAGATGTCCATCTGAGGCATCTCCAATGCCCCGAATGTGGCCTCCCATCACCCATTGCAAAGCTGCAAGGCCAACCCAACCAACCAACCACTGGAATGTGGACAACCCCTCTAGTCAGAGACACTATTGTGATAAGGCCTTAAATCCTGGGCCGAGTACAGTCACACAGAGTCACAGTGACACACAGAGACACACAGAGACACACAGACACACACAGAGACACACAGAGACACACAGACACACACAGACACACAGAGACACACAGAGACACACAGACACACAGAGACACACACAGACACACACAGAGACACACAGACACACAGACACACAGACACACACAGACACACACACAGACACACACAGACACACAGACACACACAAACACGCACAGACACAGAGACACACACAGACGCACAGAGACACACAGACACACACAGACGCACAGAGACACACAGAGACACACAGAGACACACACAGACACACAGAGACACACAGACACACACAGAGACACACAGAGACACACAGACACACACAGACACACACAGACACAGAGACACACACAGACGCACAGAGACACACAGACACACACAGACACACAGAGACACACAGAGACACACAGAGACACACAGAGACACACAGAGACACACAGAGTCACACAGAGACACACAGACACACAGAGACACACACAGACACACAGACACACAGAGACACACAGAGACACACAGACACACACAGACACACACAGACACACAGAGACACACAGACACACACAGAGACACACAGAGACACACAGACACACAGAGACACACACAGACACACACAGAGACACACAGAGACACACAGAGACACACACAGAGACACACAGACACACAGACACACACAGACACACAGTGACACACACAGACACACACACAGACACACAGAGACACACAGAGACACACAGAGACACACAGAGACACACAGACACACAGTGACACACACAGACACACACAGAGACACACAGTGACACACACAGACACACAGTGACACACACAGACACACAGTGACACACACAGACACACAGTGACACACACAGACACACAGAGACACACACAGACACACAGAGACACACAGACACACAGAGACACACAGTGACACACAGTGACACACACAGACACACACAGAGACACACAGAGACACACACAGACACACAGACACACAGACACACAGACACACAGACACACAGAGACACACACAGACACACACAGACACACACAGACACACAGACACACAGAGACACACAGACACACACAGACACACAGACACACACAGACACACAGAGACACACACAGACACACAGACACACAAAGACACAACGACACACAGAGACATGCAGAGACACACAGACACACACAGAGTCACACAGAGGATGAGGGAAAAGGGTAGGGTGTCTGGGGTGGTGGGAGAGATGGGTGGGCATTAGGGTGAGAGATGGGTGGGAGATGGGTGGGAGAAAGGGGTGGATGGATGGGTGATGGGTGGGAGAAAAGGGTGGAGCAGGAAAATCGAGTGAGAATCATTACCTGAAATTGGAGCATTCAATGTTCATACGGTTGGGTTGTGATCTACCCAAGCGGATTGTGAGGTGCTGTTCCTCCAGTCTGTGTGTGGCTTCACTCTGCCAATGGAGGAGACTCAGGACAGAACAGCAGAGAGGGGGAATGGGAAGGGGAGTTGAAATGCTGAGTAAACTGCAGACAGCTTGTTATATTCTGCACCCAAGTTGTGCAGTGTGTCCTAGTAAACATTTTTGCTGATGGGAGTGAGAAAAAAAAAAACTAATTTCCCCAACACTGATATCCATCAATAGACACAAAAAAGCTGGAGTAACTCAGCGGGTCAGGCAGCATCTGTGGAGAACATGGATAGGTGACGTTTCACAAAGTGCTGGAGTAACTCAGCGGGTCAGGCAGCATCTCTGGAGAGAAGGAATGGGTGATGTTTCGGGTCGAGACCCTTCTCCAGACTAGTTCATTTAGTTTAAACCAGCATCTGCAGTTCCTTCTGACACACTGATATCCATCACCTTGAACGAAAGAAAGAAAATCACCAACGACTTAGACAGCAAAGAAGCAATCTTGCCAACTGAATACAAATGCTGATTAAACCTCATCATTGTGTTGTGTTACCCCAGGCAAAACGATAAGTAGGCTAAGAAATCTGGGTTCAATCTACTTAAGCTCCATCAAGGACAAAGGAAGAAAAAAAAATGATTTGGCAAAGTCAGAGGGGTTATTGATTTTGTTACCTGGCTCCAAGTGATTTCTGGAGAAAACTTCTCCCAGCTCATAGTCGAACAAATCTACCTTGACAAATAGATTTGTATCCTTGCAGGCAGATCTATTATCGTGCACAAGATGTTGCAATGGAGTTTCTGCAGCCCATGTAATGTGTTGGAACGTCCACGTCAAAAACAGTTGTCAGGCAAACCACGCAGAGTGTGAGTAGTTCAGCAAAGGTCAACTCCCCCAACCTCACTCACACTGCGCACAGGGTCGCCAACTGTCCCGTATAGAAACATAGAAACATAGAAACATAGAAAATAGATGCAGGAGGAGGCCATTCGGCCCTTTGAGCCTGTACGCACCGCCATTCAATATGATCATGGCTGATCATCCAACTCAGTAACCTGTACCTGCCTTCTCTCCATACTCCCTGATCCCTTTAGCCACAAGGGCCACATCTAACTCCCTCTTAAATATAGCCAATGAACTGGCCTCAACTACCTTCTGTGGCAGAGAATTCCACAGATTCACCACTCTCTGTGTGAAAAAAAACTTTCTCATCTCGGTCCCAAAAGACTTCCCCCTTATCCTTAAACTGTGACCCCTTGTTCTGGACTTCCCCAACATTGGGAACAATCTTCCTGCATCTAGCCAGTCCAACCCCTTAAGAATTTTGTAAGTTTCTATAAGATCCCCCCTCAATCTTCTAAATTCCAGCGAGGAATTAGCCGGGACCTCCTGTATTTTGGGCTAAATTAGTTTGTCCCGTACGGGACCGCCCTTGTCCCATATTAGTAGTGTTGCCAACTTCCTCACCCCCAAATATGGGACAAAGGGTGACGTCACCGCCCTGCGCCCCACGTGACCTCACCCAGCCGGCGGCCACGTGCTCCCGCTCCACCAATGGCGGCACGGGATAGTACGCTACGAAAGCTTTTCACTGTACCTCTGCACACGTGACAATAAACTCAACTGTAACTTCATTGATCAGCCCAACAGCATTGGGTCTTTCATCAACGTTTGTTTTAAGGTTTGATTTTATAGAGGGCAAGTGATGGGTATATGGTCTCCGCTCCTAATGTGCAACTTGAGTACGTCAGTGCAAGCTCTGTACCCAACACAGAGTGCTGGAGTAACTCAGCGGGTCAGGCAGCATCTGTGGAGAACATGGATAGGTGACGTTTCACAGAGTGCTGGAGTAACTCAGCGGGTCAGGCAGCATCTGTGGAGAACATGGATAGGTGACGTTTCACAGAGTGCTGGAGTAACTCAGCGGGTCAGGCAGCATCTGTGGAGAACATGGATAGGTGACGTTTCAGCTCGAGACTTTAAAAGCAGGTTTGAAAAATGTAGAAATCTTCACCAGTATGTTCTGGGCATTTAGCAAAATATTTTCACTCAGCACGAGTTATGCACTGATGGTTTCAGGATCACTGCGAGGAATTACTGAGTTCAAACGCACAGGAGAGGAGGAGGCAAGTGAGATTAGACTCCTATTACAATAAAGGATGCAAGGATCAGAGAGGAATCATGTCATGCTCTACAAAGCACAATGAGTCAGTGGCTTTTGTTGCAAATTACCTTCCCTTCCATTGAAGCCCTCTTAAAGAGTAATTTAGGAAATGTCAACCTACTGAGAAACTATGATGAGGGGCTCAGGAAGCATGAATAAAGAGCAATGTAGTAATGAACAGATCATCTCCACTGGTAATGCTACTGGAGGAGGACAGTGGGAACATTCCACTGATCTTTGCTCATGATGGTGTCATGGGATCCTTTACAGTTAGCTGAGAGTTTAGTCTACCGTAGTTTAGAGATACAGCGCGGAAACAGGACCTTCGGCCCACCGGGTCCGCGCCGACCAGCGATCCCCGCACACTAACACTATCCTACACCCACCAGGGACAGTTTACAATTTTACTAAGCTAATTAACCTACAAACCTGCACGTTTTTGGAGTGTGGGAGGAAACCGGAGATCTCGGAGAAAACCCCACGCGGGTCACGGGGAGAACGTACAAACTCCGTACAGACAGCACCCACGGTCGGGATGGAACCCGGGTCTCCGGCGCTGCGAGGCAGCAACTCTACCGCTGCGCCACCGTGACGCCCCTCATCATAGTTTCTCAGTAGGTTGACATCAGCGGTAGAGTTGCCGCATTACAGCGAATGCAGCGCCGGAGACTCAGGTTCGATCCCGACCTCGGGTGCTGTCTGTACGGAGTTTGTACGTTCTCCCCGTGACCTGCGTGGGTTTTCTCCGAGATCTTCGGTTTCCTCCCACACTCCAAAGACGTGCAGGTATGTAAGTTAATTGGCTGGGCAAATGTAAAAATTGTCCCTAGTGTGTGTAGGATAGTGTTAGTGTGCGGGGATCGCTGGGCGTTGCGGACCCGGTGGGCTGAAGGGCCTGTTTCTGCGCTGTATCTCTAAATCTAAAAAATTCTAAATAAACTAACCTAAAACTTCTATCAGGACTGCACTTAACCGCTGACTCTTCAGAGAAAGCAATCCAAGTCTTCCCATCCTCCCCTGTAATCCAACCTTAGCCTGCCAAACCTCTGCACCATCTCCATACCCTTCCTTAATGAGGCCTCCAGAAGTGCACACGTCCAATATTGATTGCACACCAATCCAGATAGATAAACCTTCAGAAAGGTTCCAAGTCCAAACAGCCGGAGGAGGTTCTAGTCTTTGAAACTGTAAGCTGTTGTTGATGCTGCAAATGTCATGTTGCTCATTAGCCCTGTGGCCTGGGCCCACTTGATGTGCACCTACTGACACTATGATCAGCAGAGAAGGCCACTGACCACGGAGTTAACAGATGGGTGCTGGTGATGGGTGCTGGTGATGGGTGCTGGTGATGGTGATGGGTGCCGGTGATGGGTGCTGGTGATGGGTGATGGGTGATGGGTGCTGGTGATGGGTGATGGGTGCTGGTGATGGGTGCTGATGATGGGTGATGGGTGATGGGTCATGGGTGCTGGTGATGGGTGCTGGTGATGGGTGATGGGTGCTGGTGCTGGGTGCTGGTGATGGGTGTTGGGTGCTGATGATGGGTGCTGGTGATGGGTGATGGGTGCTGGGTGATGGGTGCTGATGATGGGTTCTGGGTGATGGGTGCTGGTGATGGGTGCTGGTGATGGGTGCTGGTGATGGGTGCAGGTGATGGGTGCTGGTTGCTGGTGATGGGTGCAGGTGATGGGTGCTGGTGATGGGTGATGGATGCTGGTGATGGGTTCTGGGTGATGGGTGATGGGTGCTGGTGATGGGTGCTGGTGATGGGTGCAGGTGATGGGTGCTGGTTGCTGGTGATGGGTGCAGGTGATGGGTGCAGGTGATGGGTGATGGGTGCTGGTGATGGGTGCTGGTGATGGGTGCCGGTGATGGGTGATGGTTGGTGGGTGCTGGTGATGGGTGATGGGTGCTGGTGATGGGTGATGGGTGCTGCTGATGGGTGCCGGTGATGGGTGCTGTGGCCAAACTCACATGAGACAATTAGACATATCATGTTTATCCGTGAGATGTTGATAGAGGTGACCACGCAACATAAGCTTGTCAATACATCTCGGTCCACGTGAGAATAAACTAAACTTGATCCCCGTGCCTATCTGCGAAATGCTGAGAAAGGTACCCAGATTTTATCCATGTTAAGAGATCCAAGAATGTTAGAAAAACCATTGCCTTACTCCGCACGAGACACAAGATACTAACAGATTCAGTTTTAAGTTCCAGAGATGCAAGTGCATTTGACAGATAAGACATCTGAAGTTTCAATATCCTATCGGTAGGTCGATTGGTGAAAATGTGGGCAAGGTGAAGACTACTTCACTGATGAGAGTGCACATAGTGGGCAGAAACTGTCCCCTCTCCAGGAATTTAATGACATCAAATCATTGTGGCATCCATTAAATGTCATTTCTAATCTCCAATTTATGTTTATGTTACCTCATATTATAACAGGTAAAGCAGATGCCATTGTTGTAACAGTCTGTGACTAATCATGTGCTGAGATACAGCACGGAAACAGGCCCTTCGGCCCACCGAGTCCATGCCAACCATCGATCACCCGTCCACACTAGTTCTATGTCATCCCACTTTCTCATCCACTCCCTACACACTAGGAGGCAATTAACCTACAAACCCACACATAGAAACATAGAAAACAGGTGCAGGAGGAGGCCATTCGGCCCTTCGAGCCAGCACTGCCCCCCACGTGGGCGCTGTCATAGGTTGTCGCCAGGATGACGTAGGGTGTCGCCAGTGCTGACTTCGGTGAATTCCACAGGCGACGACCCACGTCAACCGGCGACAGGTACCGGCGTCAGAACCGGAGGTCAAAATGACGTGAATTGTCTTCAGTTGTCGCCGACAGGGTCGTAGCTTGTCACGGGTGGACGTAGGGTCGACTTCGGTTGTCATAGGTTGCCGCCTGTGTGGTCGTAAGTTGTCGTAGGTTGTCGTAGGTGGACGTCCTAAGTCGCGACGTTTGGGTAGCCGGTTGTCGGTAGCTTGCCGTAGATTGACGTTGACTAGGTGGTAGGTTGTTGTAGTTTGTCGTAGACATTGTGTAGGGGGGGGGCGAGTCGCTGGTTTCAGCAACCTGCTACGACTCTGACAGTCGCCGGCAGTCGACTAAACAAACGCCTAAGTGGGACAGGTCCCTACACACACACACCCACACACACACACGCACACACACACACACACACACACACACACACACACACACACACACACACACACACACACACACACACACACACACACACACACACACACACACACACACACACACACAGACACACACACACACACACCCCACACCCACACACACACACACACACACACACACACACACACAGACAGACACACACACACACACACACACACACACACACACACACACACAGACGGACAGACACACACACACACACACACACACACACACACACACACACACACACACACCCCACACCCACACACACACACACACACACACCCACACACACACACACACACACACACACACACACACACACACACACACACACACACACACACACACACACACACACACACACACACATAAATGCGCGCAGACACACATAAATTGGATTATTATGTGCGGAACGTGTTCCACAGGAGGTCAGTGCAAGAACTGGGGAAAGCAAATTATGTTTCTCATCAAAATGTTGAGTGTGTTTGTTACATTTGGAGTACAGAACAAATACAACAAAAACCCTTTGGATAAACACCAGGATGCCTGAGCTTTATTGAGTTGAACTTTCCACTAATCCGTCTTTAAGACTTTACTAATTCTTTCACTTCCAGACAGCAGTGATTTGAAGGTAGCAGGAAGCAAGCTTGCCCGCATAATCAGCAGTTAATTGCAGCACAGGATTCCAGCATCCAGTTCCTTGTGTCCACGTTCCTGACTCAACTTCATTTTTATTTCACCATTCAGAATGATCAGCCATGATCACATTGAATGGCGGTGCTGGCTCGTAGGGCCGAATGGCCTCCTCCTGCGTCTATTGTCTATTGTCTATGAAAGGCCTGGATAGAGTGGATGCGGAGAGGATGTTTCCACTAATGGGAGAGTCTAGGACCGGAGGTGAGGTTCGGGTCCACCACCGTTTATCCGCCAACAGCTCCTTTAATCCGGACAAAATCACGAGAGTGCTCTTGAAATCCCCTCCCTGGAAGTCGTCCCCCCCGTCCCTCCCACCCCCCCCCCCCCGCCCGACAATGTGTGTCCCAGGCCAAGTAAGGCGGCCGATCTCCACCTCATCGGGACTTCCGCGGCCGATCGGCGGGTCGAATCTGCCCGTTGCGGCCGAGGCTGATTTCCGACTTTGAGGCCCGGTATCTCGGCCCCTCGGCGGTCTAGGCGGAACGTTCCGGTACCAACGGACTCCTCTCGGAGGCCGCGACAAGTTCCGGGAGCCCACTCCGCCGTTCAATCGTGGGGTCGTTCAATTCAATTCCACCAGTTCCTCCTCACCTCCTTTCTAAAAGAGCGCCCTTTAATTCAGAGGCTGTGACCTCCGGTCCTGTACTCTTCCTCAGTCTGAAGAAAGGTCTCGACCCGAAACGTCACCCATTCCTTCTCTCCTGAGATGCTGCCTGACCTGCTGAGTTACTCCAGCATTTTGTGAATAAATACCTTCGATTTGTACCAGCATCTGCAGTTATTTTCTTATATATTCAATCATGGCTGATCACTGCCTCCTAATCCCATTTTCCTGACTTCTCCCCATAACCCCTGATACCCGTTCTATTCAAGAACTTGTCTATCTCTACCTTAAAAATATCCACTGACTTGGCCTCCACAGCCCTCTGTGGCAATCAGTTCCACAGATTCACCACCCTCTGACTAAAGAAGTTTCTCCTCACCTCCTTTCTAAAAGAGCACCCTTTAATTCTGAGACTGTGACCTCTGGTCCTAGACTCTCCCACCAGTGGAAACATTCTCTCCGCATCCACTCTATCCATGCCTTTCATAGACAATAGACAATAGACGCAGGAGGAGGCCATTCGGCTCTTTGAGCCTGCACCGCCATTCAATGTGATCATGGCTGATCATTCTCAATCAGTACCCCGTTCCTGCCTTCTCCCCATACCCCCTGTCTCTGCTATCCTTAAGAGCTCTATCTAGCTCTCTCTTGAATGCATTAATCTGTAAGTTTCAATGAGGTCCCCCCTCGACCTTCTAAACTCCAGTGAGTGGCTCCAGCATTTTGGTGACCTCTGTTGGTCCCGAAAAACGGATAATCCAGCAAGGCTCTGGAACCGAGGGTGCCGTTAAAATCAGTGGAGGCCCTATAATTCTTCAGACGATAATTATAAAATTAAACGCATTCATCACAAATAATATTACAGCAGATTCAAGGTGAAATACCATAGTGCTGAGTTTTGAAAGTTGCATTAAAACAACATTTACTGCTGTTGGACAGATAATGGAATTCTCTGCCTCAGAAGGCAGTGGAGGCCAATTCTCTGAATGCATTCAAGAGAGAGCTAGATGGAGCTCTTAAGGATAGCGGAGTCAGGGGGTATGGGGAGAAGGCAGGAACGGGGTACTGATTGAGAATGATCAGCCATGATCACATTGAATGGCGGTGCTGGCTCGAAGGGCCGAATGGCCCCCTCCTGCACCTATTGTCTATTGTCTATTGTCATCAGAAGCCAATAAATGTATAACTGCTTGTAAAACACAGAGACAGTTGCTATCTCACTCTACAATCTATAAGACCTTGACTCAGTCTGATTGCACAGTTTTTTTGCAGTAAATCCTTTTGCTTTGCTAACATTGTTTGTCACTTTAGGCAACATATGTTGATAAAAAAGAAGGCACTGACCAAGGCAGGCTTAAATCAGGGGATCAAATGGATTTGAGATAACATTATGTAGATGCTGATCAAGTTCTTGGTTCCAGGCAAGTCTAATAAAAACAGCACGTATCCATGCAATGACAAAAAAAGATCGACACTGATTTACAGATTTCTATCAGCGTGATAAGATCTGTGTTTCAAATCTGTACAAATGTGTTTAAAGAACCAAGACAACCACAGCCACATAGGAATTCTCTGCCTCAGAAGGCAGTGGAGGCCAATTCTCTGAATGCATTCAAGAGAGAGCTAGATAGAGCTCTTAAGGAGAGCAGAGTCAGGGGGTATGGGGAGAAGGCAGGAACGGGGTACTGATTGAGAATGATCAGCCATGATTACATTGAATGGCGGTGCTGGCTCGAAGGGCCGAATGGCCTCCTCCTGCACCTATTGTCTATTGTCTATTGTCTACAGCCTGGATACAATCACTAACAGCTGGGAAGAAACTGTCCCTGAATCTGGAGGTGTGCGTTTTCACACTTCTGTACCTCTTGCCCGATGGGAGATGGGGGGAGGGGGAGTGGCCGGGGTGAAACTGGTCCTTGATTTCATACAGCTGGCACAGACATAGAAACATAGAAAATATGTGCAGGAGGAGGCCATTCGGCCCTTCGAGCCAGCACCGCCATTCATTGTGATCATGGCTGATCATCCACATCATCCCTTGATCCCACTAGCCCCTAGAGCTCTATCTAACTCTCTTTTAAATTCATCCAGTGAATTGGCCTCCACTGCCCTCTGTGGCAGAGAATTCCACAAATTCACAACTCTCTGGGTGAAAAAGTTTCTTCTCACCTCAGTTTAAAATGGCCTCCTCTTTATTCTTAGACTGTGTGTCCCCTGGTTCTGGAACTGGAAGCTGCTGACCGTCTGCACAGAACTCTTCCCCAGTCACCACCTTCTATTCAATTATACTTTACCATAGCTATGATACCTAGGTACATGTTTAGATCAGTTTAGTTTAGAGAGACAGCATGGAAACAGGCCCTTCGGCCCACCAGGTCCTCGCCGACCAGCGATCCCCGCACACTAACACTATCCAGCACACACTAGGGACGATTTTTACATTTACCAAGCCAATTAACCTACCTACCTTAGATAGTTTAGATAGTTCCTCTGTCCCTCTCTCCCCCTCCCCTTCCCAGATCTCCCTCTATCTTCCTGTCTCCACCTATATCCTTCCTTTGTCCCGCCCCCCTGACATCAGTCTGAAGAAGGGTCTCGACCTGAGACATCACCCATTCCTTCTCTCCAGAGATGCTGCCTGACCCGCTGAGTTACTCCAGCATTTTGTGTCCATCTTCGATGACAAATGTTGTCCCAACTTGCCAGCAGGAATCTTGCTGCACACTGGCATGCTCACAGCCAGGCACAAGAGTGGAGAAATAATAGATTACACTGGGACCGCACGCAACATTCACCACGTTCTTCCACAAATGCGTAACAAATGGGCCGGCACGGTGGCGCAGCGGTAGAGTTGCTGCCTTACAGCACCAGAGACCCGGGTTCCATCCTGACTATGGATGCTGTCTGTACGGAGTTTGCACGTTCTCTCCGTGACCTGCGTGGGTTTTCGGTTTCCTCCCACACTCCAAAGACGTACGGGTTTGTAGGTTAATTGGCTCGGTTAAAGAGTAAATGGTTCCAAGTGTGCGTTGGACAGTGTTAATGTGCGGGGATCGCTGGTCAGTGCGGACTTGGTAGGCCGTAGGGGGGGCTTGCTTTAGCGCTGTATCTCTAAACTAAAATCAAACATCAAATACATTTTACTTACTGAATCAATGGTTATTGAATAAGACAAAGGAAACATTGCATTATACTGGAGATTAAATTCTGGGAACATCTTCCAATGTCTCATCTGTATCCGGGTGAAAACCTATTGTAACGTTACTTCCATTGGCAGCCAAGAGAAATGGTTGGAACAATTTGGCAAATTCAAAACAACATGATAACAATTCATTTTTAAAAAGCCTTCTATTGCGATTTTGTTTTCACAATTGTGGGTTGCTCATCTAGCATTGCTGTGGATAACACAGTATTGATGTTCCAAGACAATGTCCCACCCTGATGTCAGTGGGAACCTGCACAAAATCAGACACAACAACAACAACGTAATTTAAAGGAAATAATCCAGGCTCTGGTGGCCAAGAATGCTTAAAGCAGAGTAAAAGCAATTTATAAATATTGGCAGTGGAGATTGAATTGCAAGCCACTGAACCCAGTGTCACAGTATGTATATGCATCTATATAATAACATCACTTACCATTCATTGTCTTTTGCTCAGTCTTTGCAAGCAAACACCTTGGGTATCCGAAGACAGCATGAGGAAATATAACACAGAGCCATGTATCACCTTGAATAATCTTAACATCATTCTGTTGCATAAACTGTACCACAGCAAAATGGTGCCACATCTTGCCAGTTTAGGATATATAAACTGACTAATAATATATAGTATATAATGCAAGTTAAATATAGTACAATTTAAGTACCTATCTATTGTAGGCAAAACACAAAGTGCTGGAGTAACTCAGCGGGTCAGGCAGCATCTCTGGAGAACATGGATAGGTGACGTTTCACAGAGTGCTGGAGTAACTCAGCGGGTCAGGCAGCATCTCTGGAGAACATGGATCGGTGACGTTTCACAGAGTGCTGGAGTAACTCAGCAGGTCAGGCAGCATCTGTGGAGAACATGGATAGGTGATGTTTCGGGTCGGGTCCCATCTTCAAATTTGTTCTGATGATTATAGTCTGAAGAAGGGTCCCAATCAGAAATAGCACCTGTCCTCCACAGATGCTGCCTGACCTGCTGAGTTACTCTAGCACTTTGTATTTTACTCAAGATTCCTGCATCTGCAGCCCCTTGTGTCTCCTGCTTGTATCTACTATCTGCATTGGATATAATGCATGATAATTTTAATGCCAGTAAAATATTTTGCTCTATAGTTACATTGAAGTTGAGCCTGTGAAAATACAAGGAAATTAAACTGTAGTTTAGAGATACAGCGCAGAAACAGGCCCTTCGGCCCACCGAGTCCGTACCGACCAGCCATCACACAAGCACTGCCCGACACACACTAGGGACAATCTACAAGTTTTTTACTGAAGCCAATTAATCTACAAACCTCTACATCTTTGGAGTGTGGGAGGAAACCAGAGCATCCAGAGAAAACCCATGCGATCACAGGGAGATTTGAGGAAGGATATTTGAGGAAGGATATTCTTGCTATTGAGGGCGTGCAGCGTAGGTTTACTAGGTTAATTCCCGGAATGGCGGGACTGTCATATGTTGAAAGACTGGAGCTACTAGGCTTGTATGCACTGGAATTTAGAAGGATGAGAGGGGATTTTATCGAAACGTCTAAGATTATTAAGGGGTTGGACACGTTAGAGGCAGGAAACATGTTCCCAATGTTGGGGGAGTCCAGAACCAGGGGCCACAGTTTAAGAATAAGGGGTCGGCCATTTAGAACGGAGATGAGGAAAAACTTTTTCAGTCAGAGAGTTGTGAATCTGTGGAATTCTCTGCCTCAGAAGGCAGTGGAGGCCAATTCTCTGAATGCATTCAAGAGAGAGCTAAATAGAGCTCTTAAGGATAGCGGAGTCAGGGGGTATGGGGAGAAGGCAGGAACGGGGTACTGATTGAGAATGATCAGCCATGATCACATTGAATGGCGGTTCTGGCTCGAAGGGCCGAATGGCCTACTCCTGCACCTATTGTCTATTGTCTATTGTCTAGAACGTACAAACTCCGTACAGACAGCACCTGTAGTGAGGATGTACCCTGGTCTCTGGCGCTGTAAGGCAGCAACTCTACCCCGCACCAATAAACTATTTAAGTCAATTGCACAATGTGCCTTTGACAGATGATTATCCTTTTTGGAGACTGTGAGCATGAGCAACTACTTGGCCCTGACATGATAACTATTCTTATGTCACTTTCACCCCTCCAAAAATATGTTCCCTGCCGTAAACCATCTGCTTCACACAAGTGTACGCTTTTACTGATTAACTCTGGTGGAGGAAACTGCAACAGTTGTCAACTCCTTTCTTACAAACTGCGAGCAATTAAAGCCAACTTACAGCTTTAGTTTTAGAGATACAGCGTGGGAACAGTCCCATCGGCCCACTGAGTCCGTGCCGACCAGCGATCCCCGCACGTTAATACACACTCGGGACAATTTACACACACACCAAGCCAATTAACCTACAAACCTGCACGTCTTTGGAGTGTGGGAGGAAACCGAAGATCTCGGAGAAAACCCACGCAGTTCACGGGGAGAACGTACAAACTCCGTACAGACAGCACCCGCAGTAGGGATCGAACCCGGGTCTCTGGCGCTGTGAGGCAGCAGCTCTACCCGCTGCGCCACCGTGCCGCTCAAAGAAGAGGCCTGTTACATTATGTGATGTCCACCTTTTTAAAGCAGGGGAATAGTATGTAGTTTGGCTCTGCATGCAAGATGCAAGGTAATCTTTAACCTACAATGTATTAGCTCGAGCGGACCCCAAAATAGATTATTCCATGACTTTGGCTATTGTTCAAAATGTCAGAAAGGGCCATTCTTAGTCACGTGTGTGACCAAATGTGTGAACAAGTGTGGAATACATCTCTTCTAATTCTGAATTAAAGAGACTAGGCTTGTATACACTGGAATTTAGAAGGATGAGAGGAGATCTAATCGAAACGTATAAGATTATTAAGGGGTTGGACACGTTAGAGGCAGGAAACATGTTCCCAATGTTGGGGGAGTCCAGAACAAGGGGCCACAGTTTAAGAATAAGGGGTAGGCCATTTAGAACTGAGATGAGGAAAAACCATTTCAGTCAGAGAGTTGTGAATCTGTGGAATTCTCTGCCTCAGAAGGCAGTGGAGGCCAATTCTCTGAATGCATTCAAGAGAGAGCTAGATAGAGCTCTTAAGGATAGCGGAGTCAGGGGGTATGGGGAGAAGGCAGGAACAGGGTACTGATTGAGAATGATCAGCCATGATCACATTGAATGGCGGTGCTGGCTCGAAGGGCCGAATGGCCTCCTCCTGCACCTATTGTCTATTGTCTATTGTCTATTGTCTATTGAAAGCATTGCAGGTGTATGGTTTTGTGAGGTCACACATGTGACCAGTCATATTTGACCTCTGACTCCAAATAAACATTGTCAGCATAACATAAATAATTCACTTGGTAAACCGATATATATAAGTCACATACACGGTACAAAACAATATACCTGCGATGCTTTCAGAATTAGAAGAGATGCGTTCCACAATTTTTCACATTTTTGGTCACACACGTGACTAAGAATGGGGCCCCAAACTGTTGCAAATCAGGGCGCACGGTGGCGCAGCGGGTAGAGCTGCTGCCTCACAGCACCGGGGACCCGGGTTTGATCCTGATCTCCAGCGCTGTCTGCGTGTGGAGTTTGCATGATCTCCCCGTGGCTGTGCGAGTTCTGGTTTCCTCCCACATCTCAAAGACGTGTGGGTCTGTAGGCTGATTGGCCCTTTGTAAATTGCCCCCCAGTGTGCAGAAAGTGGATGAGAAACTGGGATTACCTACTGGGACCAGTGCAAACGGTGATCGGCGGTCTGCCTGGACTCGGTGGGCCGAAGGGCCTGTTCCCACGCTGGATCTCTAACACAAAACTAATCGCATTACTGCCTCTGCAATTGCCTGAAAATCATGTTCATATCATATCATATCATATATATACAGCCGGAAACAGGCCTTTTCGGCCCTCCAAGTCCGTGCCGCCCAGCGATCCCCGCACATTAACATTATCCTACACCCACTAGGGACAATTTTTTTTTATTTTTTTTAACATTTACCCAGCCAATTAACCTACATACCTGTACGTCTTTGGAGTGCGGGAGGAAACCGAAGATCTCGGAGAAAACCCACGCAGGTCACGGGGAGAACGTACAAACTCCTTACAGTGCAGCACCCGTAGTCAGGATCGAACCTGAGTCTCCGGCGCTGCATTCGCTGTAAAGCAGCAACTCTACCGCTGCGCTACCGTTCATAAGTGATAGTAGAATTAGGCCATTCGGCCCATCAAGTGATAGGAGTAGAATTAGGACATTCTGCCCATCAAGTGATAGGAGTAGAATTAGGACATTCGGCCCATCAGGTCTACTCCGCCATTCAATCATGGCTGATTTATCTCTCCTTCCTAACCCCATTCTCCTGCCTTGTCCCCATAACCTCTGATACCTGTGAGTGCACATCTTCCAAACGCCCTCTATTATCAGTCACAACCACATGCTCTGCTATCCCCTTCCACACCACATTATTGCACTCACTGTGTACTGCGAGCTTACCAATGATAAGGCACGAAGGTATCACAGAGTGCTGGAGTAACTCAGCGGGTCAGGCAGCACCTCTGGAGAGAAGGCATGGGTGACGTTTTGGGTGGAGACCCTTCTTCAGACTGAATGGTATGGCACGCCACCTTGTTTACACCATCAGATGCCAGTGATATCAAGTGGTGCGGAGCCAGTTAAATGGATGGAGTTATTTTTCCACAGAGGGTGGCTTGTGCCTGCAATATGCTACCAGGATGGTAGAGGCAGATATGCTAGTGCTGTTAGTTTGTCAGTTTAGTTTATTGTCACGTGTACCGAGGTACAGTGAAAAGCTTTTGTTGCGTGCTAACCAGTCAGCGGAAAGACAACACATGATTACAATGGAGCCGTTCACATGATAAGGGAATAACGTTTAGTGCAAGGTAAAGCCAGCAAAGTCCGATCAAGGATCGTCCGAGGGTCTCCAGTGAGGTGGATTAGAGATAGACACAGAGAGCTGGAGTAACTCAGCGGGTCAGGCAGCATCTCTTGAGAGAAGGAATGGGAGATGTTTCAGGTCGAGATCCTTCTTCAGACTGAAGAAGACTGCAGTTTGAAGAAGGGTCTCGACCCGAAACGTCACCCATTCCTTCTCTCCAGAGATGCTGCCCGTCCCGCTGAGTTACTCCAGCTTTTTGTATGCATATCTTTGGTTTAAACCAGCATCTGCAGTTCCTTCCTACACAGGTAGATAGTAGTTCCAGACTGTTCTCTAGTTGTTGGTAGGCACATGAGCATACAAAGAGTGGAGGGATATGGATTAAGTGCAGGCAGGTAGGATTTGGTCTTGGCATCATGGTCAGTACAGACATTGTGGGCCGAAGGGCCTGTTCTTGTGCTGTCCTGTTATAATGTGTGTGTTGGATGACGGGAGGAATGATGTATAAGAAAATAACTGCAGATGCTGATACAAATCGAAGGTATTTATTCACAAAATGCTGGAGTAACTCAGCAGGTCAGGCAGCATCTCTGGAGAGAAGGAATGGGTGACGTTTCGGGTCGAGACCCTTCTTCAAACTGCAGTCTTCTTCAGTCTGAAGAAGGATCTCGACCTGAAACATCTCCCATTCCTTCTCTCAAGAGATGCTGCCTGACCCGCTGAGTTACTCCAGCTTTCTGTGTCTATCTCTAATCCACCTCACTGGAGACCCTCGGACGATCCTTGATCGGACTTTGCTGGCTTTACCTTGCCAGGATCTCATATGAAGAAAGACTGGATAGACTGGGCTTGTACTCGCTGGAATTTAGAAGACTGAGGGGGGATCTTATTGAAACATATAAAATTCTTAAGGGGTTGGACAGGCTAGATGCGGGAAGATTGTTCCCGATGTTGGGGAAGTCCAGAACCAGGGGGTCACAGCTTAAGGATAAGGGGGAAGTCTTTTAGGACCGAGATGAGAAAACATTTTTTCACACAGAGAGTGGTGAGTCTGTGGAATTCTCTGCCACAGAAGGTAGTTGAGGCCAGTTCATTGGCTATATTTAAGAGGGAGTTAGATGTGGCCCTTTTTGCTAAAGGGATCAGGGGGTATGGAGAGAAGGCAGGTACAGGTTACTGAGCTGGATGATCAGCCATGATCATATTGAATGGCGGTGCAGGCTCAAAGGGCCGAATGGCCTACTGCTGCACCTATTTTCTATGTTTCTATGTTTCTATGTAAGGAATGGGTGAAGTTTCAGCGTTGAGACCCTTCTTCAGTCTGAAGAAGGGTCTCGACCCGAAACGTCACCCATTCCTTCTCTCCAGAGATGCTGCCTGACCCGCTGAGTTACTCCGGCATTTTGTGGAGGAATGATGTGATACTCAGTAGCTGTTGCAAGCTGCAAATAGAGCAGTCTGCATTGAGTTCTCCCTTTTCAAACAGATTATCATAAGTGTCATAGACGTGAGCCGGCCTGGTGTTTGGATCCCAGTAGCGATCCTGACATCTGGGATTAAAACGGTGGCGGCTGACACTTTGCCAATAAACGAGGCTGTCAAGGAGAAATTTTCACTCAAGAGTAAAAGTGTGGTGCGCTGCGAATGTCATTGCATGGCCAGCATGCAGCAACTTGCCCGCATTAGATCCCTACTGACCTCAAATGAAATTGAGCAATTATGTTTGAAATCAAGCCAGCAGCAACCTCCATAAAATCAAATGCATTTGGATTTTGATGTATTAACCCTCGGGAGACTTTATGGGGTATAGAAAAAAAACCCAATGCAGATAGGAATTCGATAAAACTTATTGTCTGACATTGAGAGTGAAAAAAGAAATGACGGTCACAGGCTCAGCTACAATGGTGTAAATCGTTGATACACACAGCATCGTAGCACAGCATGGCCAGAGGAGTTTTGTGTGCCTCTGTGCAATGCCATGGAACTAATTCTCCAGAACAGCTTCTTCCCCTCTGTTATCAGGCTTCTGAACGGTCCTTCCATAAGCTAGGGCACTGTCCGATTCACCTCTACCCTATTGCGGACATTGGACTTTGTCTGTGGAACTGATGCGCTACAATGCTGAGAACTATATTCTGCACTCTGTATCTCCCCCTTGGCTCTACCTGTTGTACTGGAGTTTGACTTGATTTTATTTATGTGCGGTATTATCTGATCTGTTTGGATAGGAAGCAAAACAAAACTTTTCACTGTACCTAAGCGCACATGAAAATAACAAAAACCTAAATGGAAGAATAACATTCTCACTTGCAGCAGCAGAACAGACATGTGAACATAGTAGTCTGTCAACACGGTAATAAACAGCAACAAAAAGCTTAGTAAGGGAGATATCGGCCCAACGGTACTAGCCCAATATGCACACAAACATAGAAAATAGATGCAGGAGAAGGCCATTTGGCCCTTCGAGGCAGCACAGCGATGTAATGCTGATCATTATTGTGATCACGGCTGATCATCCACAATCAGTAACCCGTGCCTGCCTTCTCCCCATATCCCTTGATTCCGCTAGCCCCTAGAGCTCTATCTAACTCTCTTAAATTCATCCAGTGAATTGGCCTCCACTGCCCTCTGTGGCAGAGAATTCCACAAATTCACAACTCTCTGGGTGAAAACGTTTTTTCTCATTATTCTTTATTCTTAGACTGTGGCCCTTGGTTCTGGAATGGCCCTTCGGCCCACCTTGCCCATGCCAACCTGGTTCGGCATGGACATGTTGAGCCAAAGGGCCTGTTTCTGTGCTATACAGCCCTGTGACTGTGTGATGATGAACCTGCTGTAATTATCCCGGCTTGTACACAACATCACAGACCTGCAGCCTCATTGCCTGCATACCAAAACAAGGACGTAAATAATGCTGAGGCTCGATAAGGCACTATAAGAAAATAACTGCAGATGCTGGTACAAATCGAAGGTATTTATTCACAAAATGCTGGAGTAACTCAGCAGGTCAGGCAGCATCTCAGGAGAGAAGGAATGGGTGATGTTTCGGGTCGAGACCCTTCTTCAGACTGATGTCAGGGGGGTGGGACAAAGGAAGGATATAGGTGGAGACAGGAAGATAGAGGGAGATCTGGGAAGGGGGAGGGGAAGAGAGGGACAGAGGAACTATCTAAAGTTGGAGAAGTCAATGTTCATACCACTGGGCTGCAAGCTGCCCAGGTGAAATATGAGGTGCTGTTCCTCCAATTTCCGGTGGGCCTCACTATGGCACTGGAGGAGGCCCATGACAGAAAGGTCAGATTGGGAGTGGGAGGGGGAGTTGAAGTGCTCAGCCACCGGGAGATCAGTTTGGTCAATGCGGACCGAGCGCAGGTGTTGAGCGAAGCGATCGCCGACCCTGCGTTTGGTTTCGCCGATGTAAATAAGTTGACATCTAGAGCAGCGGATGCAATAGATGAGGTTGGAGGAGGTGCAGGTGAACCTCTGTCTCACCTGGAAAGACTGTTTGGGTCCTTGGATGGAGTTGAGGGGGGAGGTAAAGGGACAGGTGTTGCATCTCGTGCGGATGCAGGGGAAAGTGCCCGGGGATGGGGTGGTTTGGGTAGGAAGGGACGAGTGGACCAGGGAGTTACGGAGGGAACGGTCTCTGCGGAACGCAGAAAGGGGAGGGGATGGGAAGATGTGGCCAGTGGTGGGGTCCCGTTGTAGGTGATGGAAATGTTGGCATGTGATTTGCTCGATAAGGCACTGGTCAGGCTGCATTTGGAATACTGTGAGCAATTTTGGGCACCATAATCTGAGGAATCTGTGGGATTCTTTACCACAGAAGGCTGTGGAGGCCAAGTCAGTGGATATATTTAAGGCAGAGATAGATAGATTCTTCATCAGTATGGGTGTCAGGGGTTATGGGGAGAAGGCAGGAGAATGGGGTTAGGAGGGAGAGATAGATCAGTTGTGCTGGCTCTGGAGAGGGTCCAGAGGAGATTTACAAGATGATCCCAGGAATGAGTAGGTTAACATATGATGAGCGTTTGTCAGCACTGGGCCTGTACTCGCTGGAGTTCAGAAGAATGAGGGGGGACCTCATTGAAACGTTCAGAATAGTGAGCGGCCTGGATAGAGTGGATGTGGAGAGGATGTTTCCACCAGTGGGAGAGACAAGGGCTAGTCAATGCTCAGAATTTAAAGATGTTCTTTTAGGAAGGAGATGAGGAGGAATTTCTTTAGTCAGAGGGTGGTGAATCTGTGGAATTCTTTGCCACAGACGGTTGTGGAGGCCAAGTCAGTGGATATATTTAAGGCAGAGATAGATAGATTCTTGATTCTACGGGTGTCAGAGGTTATGGGGAGAATGGGGTTGGGGTAAATATTGATCAGCCATGATTGAATGGTGGAGTAGACTTGATGATCTTCATTGGTAATGGGAAGTGGGTAGATGGTTTCCTGGTGCTTACTTAAAGACAGATTGAGGAACTGAATGAAGCAGAACAGAGGAAGGCAAAAATATGGGCGTTAGCGCAGCGGGTAGAGCTGCTGCCTCACCGCGCCAGAGACACGGGTTCAATCCCGAATACAGGTGCTGTCTGTACGGAGTTTGTACGTTCTCCCCGTGACCTCGTGGGATTTCTCCGGGTGCTCGGTTCCCACCCACACTCCAAAGAGTTACAGGGAGGACGGGAGGAATGATGTATAAGAAAATAACTGCAGATGCTGGTTCAAATCGAAGGTATTTATTCACAAAATGCTGGAGTAACTCAGCGGGTCAGGCAGCATCTCAGGAGAGAAGGAATGGGTGACGTTTCGGGTCACCCATTCCTTCTCTCCTGAGATGCTGCCTGACCTGCTGAGTTACTCCAGCATTTTGTGAATAAAAACCCCAGGTTTGTAGGTTAATTGGCTCCTGTAAATTGTCCCCAGTGTGTGTAGGTTTGAACTAGTGATCGCTGGGCTGTGCGTACTCAGTGGGTGAAGGGCACGTTTCCGCGCTTTATATCTAAAGTCTAATCTCGGAACAATGTGGCAGGGATGGCTGTAATATCGCCTCATAGGCCAGTGCTAACACCAGCGTGGCTATGGGTTAGATTTCCCGGTAACGCTTGCATCCGCAGTAAGGCTTCTCCAACATAGAAACATAGAAACATAGAAAATAGGTGCAGGAGTAGGCCATTCGGCCCTTCGAGCCTGCACCGCCATTCAATATGATCATGGCTGATCATCCAACTCAGTAACCTGTACCTGCCTTCTCTCCATACCCCCTGATCCCTTTAGCCACTAGGGCCACATCTAACTCCCTCTTAAATATAGCCGATGAACTGGCCTCAACTACCTTCTGTGGCAGAGAATTCCACAGACTCACCACTCTCTGTGTGAAGAAATGTTTTCTCATCTCGGTCCTAAAAGACTTCTCCCTTATCCTTAAGCTGTGACCCCTGGTTCTGGACTCCCCCAACATCGGGAACAATCTTCCCACATCTAGCCTCTCCAACCCCTTAAGAATTTTAGATGTTTCTATAAGATCCCCCCTCAGTCTTCTAAATTCCAGCGAGTACAAGCCCAGTCTATCCAGTCTTTCTTCATATGAAAGTCCTGCCATCCCAGGGATCAATCTGTTGAACCTTCTCTGTACTCCCTCTAAGGCTAGAAACCTTCCTTGTGAGGCTCCTCACCAACTCTCCCTTGACTGTTCCACTTTAATCAGTCATGGCAACATTGACAAACTGCTGGAGAAAAAAACAAGCAATCAGGAAAATTCCCAAGCCAGCACATTTCACTTAATTTAGTGGTTCAATAAAGGCAGTTTCCCCCCAGAGAGCACTGACTCGCTGACAGTTAAGGGAGGGCCAAGGTTGCTAATTAGCACAGATGGGGCCAGCGTTACTAATCACACACCGTTATACAACGGAGTTTGCCAATAAAGGTGTGTTGGCACTGTGTTTGCTGACAAAACGCAAATTTTTTAGTTTAGTTTAGAGATATAGCACAGAAACATGCCCTTCGGCTCACTGAGACCGTGCCGACCAGCGATCCCCACACACCAGCACCATCTTACACACACTAGGAACAATTCATTTTCACTTTTTACCAAAGCTAGTTCACCTACAAAGCTCTATGTTTTGGCGTGTGAGGGGAAACGGGAGCGCCCGGAGAAAACCCACGCAGTCATGGGGAGAACGTACAAACTCCGTACAGACAGCACCAGTAGTCAGGATGGAACCCGGGTCTCTGGCGCTGTGAGGCAGGAACTCTACCGCTGCGCCACCGTGCCGCTCAATTTCCCTGCATTTTTTCTGGGTCCGTAACAGTTCAGTTGAGTTTATTGTCACGTGTACCGAGGTACAGTGAAAAGACTTTGTTGCGTGCTAACCAGTCAGCGGAAAGACAATACATGATTACAATCGAGCCATTCACAGTGGACAGATACATGATAAGGGAATAATGTTTCGTGCAAAAGACATGGAAAATCTGGTTGGTTTTGGACCCCAAGAAAGAGAGTTTGTAGAGTGCCTCTGAGATGGATTCTTAGAGCAGCTTGTAATGGAGTCTACCAGAGAAAAGGCAATTCTGGATTTAGTGTTGACCAATGAACCAGATTTGATAAGAGAACTGACGCCGTGAGCTAGGGTATTGGGGTGCCAGGGTCGTGCTAAGGTGCTAGGGTGGTGCTCGGGTGATAGGTGGTCATGAGCAAGTGCTAGGGTGCTAGGGTGGTGCTAGGGTGGTGCTAGGGTGCTAGGGTGGTGCTAGGGTGCTCGGGTGCTGGGGTGCTAGGATGGTGCCAGGGAGCTAGGGTGGTGCTAGGGTGCTAGGGTGCTCCGGTCGTGCTAGGGTGTTAGGGTGCTCAGGTCATGCTAGAGGTTAGGGTGGTGCTAGGGTGCTAGGGTGCTAGGGTGCTAGGGTGGTGCTAGGGTGGTGCTAGGGTGCTCCGGTCGTGCTAGGGTGCTAGGGTGCTCAGGTCATGCTAGGGGTTAGGGTGGTGCTAGGGGGCTAGGGTGGTGCTAGGTGAAGCCATGAGCAACGGCCAGGGTCGACCTCTCGTCGTGTTCAGCAGGGCAGCAGTATTCAACAAGCCATGTTATCAGAGTGCACAAACGACACGGAACTATAAACAGCAGATGATGTCGATGTTTCTTGAAGATACAAAGCCAACACGGATTATCACAGACTGTTGTTCCATCTTTTATAAACACAAGATAGACACAGAGTGCTGGAGTAACTCAGCGGGTCAGGCAGCATCTCTGGAGAGAAGGAATGGGTGACATTTCGGGTCTTCAGACTGAAGAAGGGTCTTGACCCGTAATGTCACCCATTCCTTCTCTCCAGAGATGCTGCCTGACCCGCTGAGTAACTCCAGCATTTTGTGACTATCTTCGGTTTAAACCAGCATCTGCAGTTCCTTCCCACACATTCTGTCAAGTCAAGGTCATTTAAAACTCTGTTTACCTATCAAGCCTTGTGTAAAAAGCTGCCCCTTGGGTTCCATCTCCATCCTTCCCCCCTCACCTTGTATCTCTGCCCTCTGGGTCTTGGTTCCCCTACTCTGTGCAGGAGATATGCTCACAGCAGTTTCCTGGAGCATCAATAAGCTGCAGCAAACTGCTCTGTGGGTTTCTCCAGCATGTCCTGTATTGAGTTAAGGATGTGATGTTTCCTAATGTAGATCCACGATTCTCCAACACTGCCCTGTACTGATTCCATAACTGCATTTCCAAAATAAATCACAGAACTAGTCACTTCAGGCAAAGAAGTCATTCATTACCTTAAAAATGCAATTGTGTTATTTTACAAAGACACATTGAGATTTAGAGATTTAGAGATACAGCTTGGAAACAGGCCCTTCGGCCCACCGAGTCCGTGCCGCCCAGCGATCCCCGCACACTAACACTATCCTACACACACTAGGGACAATTTTTACATATTACCCAGTCAATTAACCTACATACCTGCACGTCTTTGGAGTGCGGGAGGAAACCGAAGATCTCGGAGAAAACCCACGCAGGTCACGGGGAGAACGTACAAACTCCGTACAGACGGCGCCCGTAGTCGGGATCGAACCTGGGTCTCCGGCGCTGCATTCGCTGTAAGGCGGCAACTCTACCGCTGCGCCACTGTGCCTCCCATTGAATGGCAGAGGAGACTTGATGGGCCGAATGGCCTAATTCTATTCCTATTTAGAAGGATGACATATATTTCAGGAAGACTTCATTGCCTGTGCAGCTTTTCGAGATGACCCGTGATCACGAGGAACATTGTGCAAATGTAACTCCATTCCTTCACAGCGAACTCTAACATCATTCACGTTATCATGTATCTATATGTCCACTGTGGACGGCTCGATTGTAATCGTGTGCAGTCTTTCTGCTGACTGGTTAGCACGCAGCAATAAGCTTTTCACTGTACCTCGCTCGGCACCCGTGACAATAAACTCAACTCAACAAGGGGGGCAGAATTTGCACTGGCTGCATTACACACCACAGTCAGAGTGGTGTCTTGTAGGTCCAGGCAGGTTCTGGGACAGTTGTACGGAGATGGATGTCTCCCAAACTTAGTCATCAACAAACTCCATTCTCAGCACGGTCACGAGGTACTAGGGTGAGTTTCCCCAAGACCCCAGCAATGGACACTTGAGAAATGACAAGGACCAACAGAAAACTATCGTCCCAACTCGGCAGTAAAAGCAAAGGGTCTCCACCCAAAATGTCACCCATTTCTTCTCGGTGGATATTTGTGGATATTATTAAGGCCGAGATAGATAGATTCCTGATTAGTGCGGGTGTCAGGGGTTATGGGGAGAAGGCAGGAGAATGGGGTCAAGAGGGAGAGATAGATCAGCCACGATTGAATGGCAGAGTAGACTTGATGGGCTGAATGGCCTAATTCTACTCCTATTTAGAAGGATGAGAGGGGATCTTATCGAAACAAATAAGATTATTCAGGGGTTGGACACGTCAGAGGCAGGAAACATGTTCCCAATGTTGGAGGAGTCCAGAACAAGGGGCCACAGTTTAAGAATAGGGGGTAGGTCATTTAGAACGGAGATGAGGAAAAACTTTTTCGGTCAGAGAGTTGTGAATCTGTGGAATTCTCTGCCTCAGAAGGCAGTGGAGGCCAATTTTCTGAATGCATTCAAGAGAGAGCTCGATAGAGCTCTTAAGGATAGCGGAGTCAGGGGGTATGGGGAGAAGGCAGGAACGGGGTACTGATTGAGAATGATCAGCCATGATCACATTGAATGGCGGTGCTGGCTCGAAGGGCCGAATGGCCTCCTCCTGCACCTATTGTCTATTGTCTATTGTCTACTCCTATTCCTTATGACCTATCCAGTGATGCTGCCTGTCCCGCTGAGTTACTCCAGCATTTTGTGTCTGTCTTCGGTGTAAACCAGCACCTGCAGTTCCTTCCCACACAATACTCTCCGTGAGGTGTATCGGACAGGGGATGGGGACAGGGATTCCGACCTATAACATCGGACTTGCAGAAGGATTCTCGTGAACGTGACTCTTCCTTAGGTCTCGGAGTTACTGCACCCGCTCTGCACCACAAGGCTGGCAAGTTAGGTGGCTCATTGAGGGCCTCTAGTGATGGACAGCCAGTACTGCAGCAGTTATTGAGTCACAGAGTCATGGTGATGCAGTGTGGAAACAGGCCCTTCGGCCCAACCTGCCCACATCAATGTCCCAGCTACACTAGTCACACCTGCCAGCGCTTGCTCCGTATCCCTCTAAACCTGTCCTATCCATGTATCTGTCTATGATGTCTCAGTTGTCAAAGTTAGGCACAAAGAACAGGAGTAACTCAGCGGGTCAGGCAGCATCTGTGGAGAACATGGATAGGTGACGTTTCACAGAGTGCTGGAGTAACTCAGCGGGTCAGGCAGCATCTGTGGAGAACATGGATAGGTGACGTTTCACAGAGTGCTGGAGTAACTCAGCGGGTCAGGCAGCATCTGTGGAGAACATGGATAGGTGACGTTTCACAGAGTGCTGGAGTAACTCAGCGGGTCAGGCAGCATCTGTGGAGAACATGGATAGGTGACGTTTCACAGAGTGCTGGAGATGTGGCTGCAGGAGGATCGGACCTGGGAACTTAATATTCAGGGTTATACATCCTATAGAAAGGACAGGCAGGTGGGCAGAGGCGGTGGGGTAGCTCTTGGGTGAGGGACGAAATTCAGTCCCTCTCGAGGGATGACATGGGGACTGACGAGGTAGAGTCTCTGTGGATTGAGTTGAGGAATTGTAAAGGTAAGAAGACACTAATTGGTGTTATCAACAGACCCCCAAATAATAGCCTGGATGTAGGGTGCAAGATGCAGCAGGAGTTAAAGCTGGCATGTAACAAAGGTAATGCCACTGTGGTGATGGGGGATTTCAATGTGCAGGTAGACTGGTTGGTTCATGTGCAGGTAAAATCAGGTTGGTTCTGGACCCCCAGAAAGAGAGTTTGTAGAGTGCCTCCGAGATAGATTCTTAGAGCAGCTTGTAATGGAGCCTACCAGAGAAAAGGCAATTCTGGATTTAGTGTTGTCCAATGAACCAGATTTGATAAGAGAACTCGAGCTAAAGGAACCGCTTGGAGGTAGTGATCATAATATGATTAGTTTTAATCTGCAATTTGAGAAGGAGAAGGTTAAATCGGAAGTGTCAGTGTTGCAGTTGAACAAAGGGGAATATGAAGGCATGAGGGAGGAGCTGACCAAGGTAGACTGGAAAGGGATCCTAGCAGGAATGACGGTGGAACAGCAATGGCAGGAATTTCTGGGCATAATCCGGAAGACGCAGGATCATTTCATTCCAAAGTGGAAGAAAGATTCTAAGGGGAGTAGGAGGCAACCGTGGCTGACAAGGGAAGTTAGGGATGGAATAAAACTAAAAGAAAAGATGTATAACACAGCAAAGAGTAGCGGGAAGCCAGAGGATTGGGAAACTTTCATAGGACAACAGAAGGTAACAAAACGGGCAATACGGGCTGAATAGATGAAGTACAAGGGGAAGCTGGCCAAGAATATAAAGAAGGACAGTTAAAGCTTCTTTAGATATGTTAAGAGAAAAAGAGTAGCAAAGTCAAATGTGGGTCCCTTGAAGGCAGACACAGGTGAAATTATTATGGGTAACAAGGAAATGGCAGAAGAGTTGAACAGGTACTTCGGATCTGTCTTCACTAAGGAAGACACAAACAATCTCCCAGATGTACTAGAGGACAGAGGATCTAAGGGGGTAGAGGAACTGAAAGAAATTTGCATTAGGCGAGAAATAGTATTGGGTAGACTAATGGGACTGAAGGATGATAAATCCCCTGGGCCTGATGGTCTGCATCCCAGGGACCTCAGGGAGGTGGCTCCAGAAATAGTGGACGCATAGGTGATCATTTTCCAATGTTCAATAGATTCAGGATCAGTTTCTGTGGATTGGAGGATAGCTAATGTTATCCCACTTTTCAAGAAAGGAGCGAGAGAGAAAACAGGGAATTACAGACCAGTTAACCTGACTTCGGTGGTGGGAAAGATACTGGAGTCAATTATTAAAGAGGTAATAACAGCACATTTGGATAGCAGTAAAAGGATAAGTCCAAGTCAGCATGGATTTATGAAAGGGAAATCATGCTTGAATAATCTTCTGGAATTTTTTGAGGATGTGACAAGTAAAATGGATGAAGGGGAGCCAGTGGATGTAGTGTATCTGGACTTTCAGAAAGTCTTTGATAAGGTCCCACACGGGAGATTGGTGAGCAAGATTAGAGCACATGGTATTGGGGGTAGGGTGTTGACATGGATAGAGAATTGGTTGGCAGACAGGAAGCAAAGAGTAGGAGTAAACGGGTCCTTTTCAGAATGGCAGGCAGTGGTGAGTGGAGTGTCGCAAGGCTCGGTGTTGGGGCCGCAACTGTTTACCATATATATTAATGATTTGGAAGAGGGAATTAGAAGCAACTCTAGCAAGTTTGCAGGTGACACAAAGCTGGGTGGCAGTGTAAACTGTGAAGAGGATGTTAGGAGGTTGCAGGGTGACCTGGACAGTTTGAGTGAGTGGGCAGATGCGTGGCAGATGCAGTATAATATAGATAAATGTGAGGTTATCCACTTTGGCGGCAAAAACAAGGAGGCAGATTATTATCTCAATGGTGTCAGGTTAGGTAAGGGGGAGGTGCAGCGAGACCTGGATGTCCTTGTACACCAGTCACTGAAAGTTGGCATGCAGGTACAGCAGGCAGTGAAGAAAGCTGATGGTATGTTGGCCTTCATAACGAGATGATTTCAGTATAGGAGTAAAGAGGTTCTTCTGCAGTTGTATAGGGCCCTGGTAAGACCACATCTGGAGTATTGTGTACAGTTGTGGTCTCCTAATTTGAGGAAGGACATCCTTGTAATTGAGGCAGTGCAGCAGAGGTTCACGAGATTGATCTCTGGGATGGTGGGACTGTCATATGAGGAAAGAATGGAAAGACTGGGCTTGTATTCATTGGAGTTTAGAAGGATGAGAGGGGATCTTATAAAAACATATAAAATTATAAAAGGACTGGACAAGCTAGATGCAGAAAAAATGTTCCCAATGTTGGGCGAGTCCAGAACCAGGGGCCACAGTCTTAGAATAAAGGGGAGGCCATTTAAAACTGAGGTGAGAAGGAACTTTTTCACCCAGAGAGTTGTGAATTTGTGGAATTCTCTGACACAGAGGGCAGTGGAGGCCAGTTCTCTGGATGGATTTAAGAGTTAGATAGAGCCCTAGGTGCTGGTGGAATCAAGGGATACGGGGAGAAGGCAGGCACGGGTTATTAATTGTGGATGATCAGCCATGAATGGTGGTGCTGGCTTGAAGGACCAAATGGCCTCCTCCTGCACCTATTTTTTATGTTTCTATGTAACTCAGCGGGTCAGGCAGCATCTCTGGAGAACATGGATAGGTGACGTTTCGGGTTTGCCCCATCTAAATTCATCCTATTGTACCTGCATATTGGTCCATATCCCTCATGTACATGTCCAAGTACCTTTTACATGGTGTTATTGTATCTGCATCAACTACCTCCTCTGGCAGCTCGTTCCATAAACACCCACCACCACCACTGAAATAATTTAAAATATGTCATTATTTCAGCTCCCTGACTGAGTGCTTGGTCAAACTGTTCTGCTCACTGCATCGTGCCTCTTCAAGGGTCTGAAGAAGGGTCCCGACCCAAATCGTGGGATATGGGGAGAAGGCAGGCACGGGTTACTGATTGTGGATGATCAGCCGTGATCACAATGAATGGCGGTGCTGGCTCGAAGGGACGAATGGCCTCTTATCATCATATCATATCATATATATACAGCCGGAAACAGGCCTTTTCGGCCCTCCAAGTCCGTGCCGCCCAGCAATCCCCGTATATTAACACTATCCTACACCCACTAGGGACAATTTTTACATTTTACCCAGCCAATTAACCTACATACCTGTACGTCTTTGGAGTGTGGGAGGAAACCGAAGATCTCGGAGAAAACCCACGCAGGTCACGGGGAGAACGTACAAACTCCTTACAGTGCAGCACCCGTAGTCAGGATCGAACCTGAGTCTCCGGCGCTGCATTCGCTGTAAAGCAGCAACTCTACCGCTGCACCTATTTTTCTATGAGACCCTTCTTTAGACCGAAGAAGGGTCTTGACTAGAAAGGTCACCCATTCCTTCTCTCCAGAGGTGCTGCCTGACCCGCTGAGTTACTCTAGCATTTTGTGTCTACCTTTGCTGTGTAGCTAACAATGTTCATAATGAAAGCTGTATATCATATAACACCTTTTAATTACAATTCATTATTTGATTTAAGAAAAAAATTATAATAAAAACTCAACTGGATTAACTTTTATTTATATAAATTACTTTACTTCCTAACCACAATAAACACTGGCTGTTTTATTTAATTTTTAAGATGCTCAAAACTCATGTCTTGATTAAATGTAATCCTTTAAGCCTCTGTCTTGCCAGAAAAATAAATACTCCCTTATCTAATTTTATTAATGCAACACAAACAAGAGAGCTTTGGATTTTAATGCAATAATGTTGAGAAGCAATGTATTGAAGGGGAATCTTTGCTTGATGTTTTCAAGGAATGACTTTGGAGGGAAAAAAACAAAGCTTGTGGCAAGCAATTGAATGCGAATTATCATTTCTTATGTGCAATATCATTTGTTATTTTTACATTAAATAATGAAGCAATCATATTTCCAACAATAATTATTACAGCCCAGCATAATGCAAATTAGGAAGAATTTCTTGTCTCTGAAGGTTATGAAAGTGGGGCATTAGAATCATAGAATGTGTTCAATTTTTTAAATTATTGATTTCCAGCATTTACAAAGAATTTTGCTTTTACTACAACCTAAAGCTAAAACATTAAGAGTGCTCTTAAATTCTAAGCCATTCGGGAAAATAATCTCCCAATTTGTCTGGGATAAATTGTAATTAACTGGGCTCACAATGTGTGCAGTGGGGTAAACCTACCCAAGAAGGATTCTGATCTGAAATGTCATCGGTCCATTCCCCCCGCAGATGTTGCATGACCTGTTGAGGTCCTCCACCACTTTGTGTTTTGCTCAAGTTTCCTGCATCTGCAGTTCCTTATGTCTTCAAAATTCAACCTGATATCACTTTCACAGAGTCACAGAGTGATACAGTGAGGAAACAGGCCCTTCGGCCCAACTTGCCCACACTGTCCAACATGTCCCATCTACACTAGTCCTACCTGTCTGTGTTTGGCCCATATCCCTCCAAACCTGTCCTATCCATGTACCTGTCCAAACGTTGCAATAATACCTGCCCCAATTTCCACCTCTGGCAGTCCATTCCATTCACCCACCACCCTTTGTGTGAAAAAATAACCCCTCAGGTTCCTGGTAAATCTTTCTCCATCACTTTAAACCTAAGTCCTCCGGTCCTCAATTCCCCTACTCTGGGCATGAGACTCTGTGCATCTACCCGATCTATTCCTCTCGTGATTTTATACACCTCTATAAGATCACCCCTCATCCTCCTGCGCTCCAAGGAATAGAGTTAATAGATAATAGACAATAGACAATAGGTGCAGGAGGAGGCCATTCGGCCCTTTGAGCCAGCACTGCCTTTCAATGTGATCATGGCTGATCATTCTCAATCAGTACCCCGTTCCAGCCTTCTCCCCATACCCCCTGACTCCGCTATCCTTCAGAGCTCTATCTAGCTCTCTCTTGAATGCATTCAGAGAATTGGCCTCCACTACCTTCTGAGGCAGAGAATTCCACAGATTCACAACTCTCTGACTGAAAAAGTTTTTCCTCATCTCCGTTCTAAATGGCCTACCCCTTATTCTTAAACTGTGGCCCCTTGTTCTGGACTCCCCCAACATTGTCCTAGCCTGTTCCAACCTTGTCCTAACAAAAGTCCTAGCCTACCCCAACCTCTCCCTGTAGCTCAGGCCCTCTAGTCCTGGCAACAGGCAGCAGAAGGACAGGGTATGTCGTCAGTGGAAGGAATGCACTAATGTGAGAAGGCAGATTGCAGGAGCAGAACACGTAGCCGGAGGTTGGCGTTAGATAATGCAGACAAATCATGACCAGGGGTCTTGACTAGAGATGACCAGACAGATATGTCCAGATGTCAGGGAAGGAAGAGTACGACAATGTTGAGAAAGTGCCCTCAGGTCGAGTGTTAATCACAGAGTTAAGTGACGTGGCTTTGACAGGTGATCTTCCACCATCTGGGAAAACATGTTTGTTCCCAAGAGCAAAGAAGTTTTAATGAATCAAACAGCACCTTAAACAAGTATGATGGAGCTGCAGATGCTGGTTTAACATCGACTCACAATGCTGCAGAAAACACTGGAGTGAAAGACATTCTTGCTATTGAGGGCGTGCAGCGTAGGTTCACGAGGTTAATTCCCGGAATGGCGGGACTGTTGTACGTTGAAAGACTGGAGCGACTGGGCTTGTATACTCTGGAATTTAGACGGATGAGAGGGAATCTTATTGAAACATATAAGATTATTAAGGGGTTGGACACGTTAGAGGCAGGAAACATGTTACCGATGTTGGGGGAGTCCAGAACCAGGGGCCACAGTTTAAGAATAAGGGGTGGGCCATTTAGAATGGAGATGAAGAAAAACTTTTTCATTCAGAGTTGTGAATCTGTGGAACTCTCTGCCTCAGAAGGCAGTGGAGGCCAATTCTCTGGATGCTTTCAAGAGAGAGTTAGATAGAGCTCTTAATCAAGGGGTATGGGGAGAAGGCAGAAACGGGGTACCGATTGTGGATGATCAGCCAAGATCACGGTGAATGGCGGTGCTGGCTCGAAGGGTCGAATGACCTACTCCTGCACCTCTTGTCTATTGTCTATTGTCAATAGTCTATTGTAACTCAGCGGGCCAGGCAGCATCTCTGGGGAGAAGGAATGGGTGACGTTTCGGGTCGAGATCCATCTTCAGACCTTTGTGTCTAAGGCCAATGGAGTCTTAGCCTTTATTGCCAGGGGGATAGAGTATAAAAGTAGGGAGGTGTTGCTGCAGCTGTACACAGTATTGGTAAGACCACATTTGGAATACTGTGTGCAGTTTTGGTGTCCATATTTTAAAAAGGATGTACTTGCTCTGGAGGCAGTGCAGAGAAGGTTTACACGGTTAATTCCAGGGATGAGGGGGTTGACATATGAGGAAAGGTTAAGTAGGTTGGGACTTTTCTCATTGGAGTTCAGAAGAATGAGAGGCGATCTTATTGAAATGTATAAGGTCGTGAGGGGCCTTGATCGGGTGGATGGGCTAAAGATGTTTCCGATGATCGGGGAGACCAGAACTAGGGGGCATAGTCTTAGAATAAGAGGGGGGTCTTTTAAAACTGAGATGAGGAGAAACTTCTTCACTCGGAGGGTGGTTAGTCTGTGGAATTCGCTGCCTCAGGGAGCTGTGGAAGCAGGAACGTTAAATAAATTTAAAACAGAAATAGATTGTTTTTTAATAGAGAAGGGAATTAGGGGTTACGGGGAGCGGGCAGGGAAGTGGACATGAGCTATTGTTAGTATAGTAAGACCTGAGTAATCTCCTGGGCAAGTTTCGATCGCCTAGCTTGGGGTCGGGGAGGAATTTCCCGGATTTTTTTCCCAAATTGGCCTGGGTTTTTATCCGGTTTTCCGCATCTCCCAGGAGATCACACGGTTCTTTTGGGTGGGAAGAAGGGCGATAGTGGGAAGGATGTTGGGGTGGGATCAGCCATGATCGTATTGAATGGCGGAGCGGGCTCGAGGGGCCGGTTGGCCTACTCCTGCTCCTATTTTCTTGTGTTCTTGTGTTCGATGAGGAAAAACCTTTTCAGTCAGAGAGTTGTGAATCTGTGGAATTCTCTGCCTCAGAGGGCAGTGGAGGCCAATTCTCTGAATGCATTCAAGAGAGCTCTTAAGGATAGCGGAGTCAGGGGGTATGGGGAGAAGGCAGGAACGGGGTACTGATTGAGAATGATCAGCCATGATCAGCCTTCGACAAGGTCCCACATAGGAGATTAGAAGGCAAAATTAGAGCACATGGTATTGGAGGTAGGGTACTGACATGGATAGAAAGTTGGTTGACAGACAGAAAGCAAAGAGTGGGGATAAATGGGTCCCTTTCAGAATGGCAGGCAGTGACTAGTGGGGTACCGCAAGGCTCGGTGTTGGGACCGCAGCTATTTACAATATACATCAATGACTTGGATGAAGGGATTAAAAGTACCATTAGCAAATTTGCCGATGATACAAAGCTAGGTGGCAGTGTGAACTGTGCGGAAGATGCTATGAGGTTGCAGAGTGACTTGGACAGGTTGTGTGAGTGGGCGGATGCATGGCAGATGCAGTTTAATGTAGATAAGTGTGAGGTTATCCACTTTGGTGGTAAGAATAGGAAGGCAGATTATTATCTGAATGGTGTCAAGTTAGGAAAAGGGGACGTACAATCCGGAAGTGGTGGCGCCTAACGGCTGCGGCTCGCTAGCAGTCTGTTCGACTTTTTTCCTTTTTTTTTTGGTTGTGTGTCGGTGTTGGGATGGTTTTTGTGTTTTTTTTGGTTGTGTATGTGAGGGGGGTGGTGGTGTGGGTGGGGGGGTGGTGGTGTGGGGGGGGGGGTGGGGGAAACTTTTCTCTTCCTCACGGCGCGGGGTGCGGCTCGGCTGCGGGGCCTAACATCGCCCGGTGCGGCTCGGCCGCTGGACTTTACATCGCTGGTGCGGCTTGGCCGCTGGACTTAACAGTGCCCGGTGCAGCTCGACCACGGGACTTTTCATTGCTGGTGCGGCTCGACCACGGGACTTTACATCGCCCGGTGCGGCTCGGCCATGGGACTTAACATCGCCCGGTGCGGCTCGGCCACGGGACTTAACATCGCCCGGTGCGGCTCGGCCATGGGACTTAGCTGCGCAAGGCTTGGTCGCGGGGCCTTTCATCGCCCGGCTCGGCCGCGAGACGTTTCAGCGCCCGGTGCGTTTCGGCTGGGGGGACTTCCATCCCCTTGCGGGGACTGTGCGGGTCGGTCGGGGACGAGCTATCTGTCCGTGGGCGTGGGGAAGAGAGTGGAAGTTTAGTTGCCTCCATCACAGTGAGGGGGTGTTTGGAGTCACTGTGATGGACGTTTGTGTTGGGGCTATGCGTCTTGTGTTCTTTTTTTTTATGACTGCTATGTAGTTTCGTTCGGTACTTCGGTACCGAACGACAAATAAAGCTCTGTTATACTGTTATCTGGGTGTCTTAGTGCATCTGTCACTGAAAGGAAGCATGCAGGTAGAGCAGGCAGTGAAGAAAGCCAATGGAATGTTGGCCTTCATAACAAGAGGAGTTGAGTATAGGAGCAAAGAGGTTCTTCTGCAGTTGTACAGGGCCCTAGTGAGACCGCACCTGGAGTACTGTGTGCAGTTTTGGTCTCCAAATTTGAGGAAGGATATTCTTGCTATTGAGGGCGTGCAGCGTAGGTTTACTAGGTTAATTCCCGGAATGGTGGGACTGTCATATGTTGAAAGACTGGAGCGACTAGGTTTGTATACACTGGAATTTAGAAGGATGAGAGGGGATCTTATCGAAACGTATAAGATTATTAAGGGGTTGGACATGTTAGAGGCAGGAAACATGTTCCCAATGTTGGGGGAGTCCAGAACCAGGGGCCACAGTTTAAGAATAAGGGGTAGGCCATTTAGAACAGAGATGAGGAAAAACGTTTTTAGTCAGAGAGTTGTGAATCTGTGGAATTCTCTGCCTCAGAGGGCAGTGGAGGCCAATTCTCTGAATGCATTCAAGAGAGAGCTAGATAGAGCTCTTAAGGATAGCGGAGTCAGGGGGTATGGGGAGAAGGCAGGAACGGGGTACTGATTGAGAATGATCAGCCATGATCATATTGAATGGCGGTGCTGGCTCGAAGGGCCGAATGGCCTCCTCCTGCACCTATTGTCTATTGTCTATTGTCTATTGAATGGCGGTGCTGGCTCGAAGGGCCGAATGGCCTCCTCCTGCACCTATTGTCTATTGTCTATTGTCCTACAAACCTGTTTTAAATAGTACGTACAACAAAACACTAGTCTCCAAACAAAGTATTTTTCCCCCAGAGTATGGAACTCAGGGACTGGAGGGCACGAACTACTAGATGGCTTCTGGCCCATTGAGTTCCTCCAGCTGTTTGTCTTTTCTCCAGATTCCAGCATCTACAGTCTCTAGGGAAGATGGGTTCCGACTCAAAACGTCACCTATTCCTTTTCTCCAGAGACACTGCCTGACCCGCTGAGTTACTCCAGCGTTTTGTGTCTTACTAATGCCAATTCGCTGGTGAAGTAGGAATCTACATGGTTGTAGGAAAGATGTCGCCTATCTGGAAAGGATGCAGAGAAGATTTACAAGGATATGTGGGTTTTGTGACCGCGTGGGTTTCCTCCTGGTGTTCCAGTTTCCTCCCACGTCCCAAACACGTGGCCTCTGTAAATCGCCCCTCGTGTGTGGATAAGAAAGTGGGATAACATGGAACTTGTGATGGTCAGTGCAGACCCTATGCGATGTGACTCTGTGACTAGGAGTCCTTAGGCTCTGAGTTTGATTCACAGTATGTGGATTGCCAGTCCCAGGATAATATCTTCACCCGCAACGTTCCAGCTCTTTTCTGCGTTATTGGCTGAGTCACCTATCACCACATACACCGATCAGCCAGAACATTATGACCACTGACAGGCAAAGTGAATAACATTGATGATCTTGTTACAATGGCACCTGTCAAGGGGTGGGATATATTAGGCAGCAAGTGAACAGTCAGTTCTTGAAGTTGACGCGTTGGATGCAGGAGAATTGGGCAGGAGTAAAGACCTGAGGGACTTTGACAAGGGCCAAATTGTTATGGCCAGACGACTGGGTCAGAGCATCTCTGAAACGGCAAGGCTTGTGGGGTGCTCCCGGTCAGCAGTGGTGAGCACTGACCGTCAGTGGTCCGAGGAGGGACAAACCACAAACCGGCGACAGGCAGGGTGTTGGGCGCCCAAGGCTCATCGATGCGCGAGGGCAACGAAGGCTATCCCGTCTGGTCCGAACCGACAGAAGGTCGACTGTGGCACAAGTCACAGAAAATGTTAATGGTGGTCACGGGAGGAATGTGTCACAATACACAGAGCATCGCACCCTGCTGCGTATGGGGCTGCACACGGAGGACCAACAGCATATTAGGCAGGTGGGCATAATGTTTTGGCTCATTGGGTCATAATGTTTCTATGATCGGTGTATAATTCTCACAGATAAACCCAACACCAAATAATATTTAATTTCACACCGAATAGAGTGCTTAAAAAACCACTTCATGCGTTTGATTATAGTAGGAAGTGAAATATATATATTTTTAAACTTGTTTAACAAAAATTAGATTTAACATTTTGAAATATTCAAACGAGGTTCCTTCCCGACCGCGTGCTGCCTCACAGCGCCAGAGACCCGGGTTCCATCCCCACTACGGGTGCTGTCTGTGTGGAGTTTGCACGTTCTCCCTCTGACCGTGTGGGTTCCTCCAGGTTTGCTCCTCCTCCCCCCTCACCCCCTCTTCCCCCTCTTCCTCTCCCCCTCTTCCCCTCTCCCCCTCTCCCCTCTCCCCCTCTCCCCTCCCTCTCTCCCCCTCACCCTCTCCCGGCATGGGTTTTACAGGGAGCGGGTTAACAAGGCCATATGTTGAAAGGCTGGAGCGATTAGGCTTGTATACACTGGGATTTAGAAGGATGAGGGGGGATCTTATTGAAACATATAAGATAATTAGGGGATTGGACACATTAGAGGCAGGAAACATGTTCCCAATGTTGGGGGAGTCCAGAACAAGGGGCCACAGTTTAAGAATAAGGGGTAGGCCATTTAGAACGGAGATGAGGAAGAAATTTTTCAGTCAGAGAGTGGTGAAGGTGTGGAATTCTCTGCCTCAGAAGGCAGTGGAGGCCAGTTCGTTGGATGCTTTCAAGAGAGAGCTGGATAGAGCTCGTAAGGATAGCGGAGTGAGGGGGTATGGGGAGAAGGCAGGAACGGGGTACTGATTGAGAGTGATCAGCCATGATCGGATTGAATGGCGGTGCTGGCTCGAAGGGCTGAATGGCCTACTCCTGCACCTATTGTCTATTGTCTATTGTCTATTGTCTATTGTCTAGGCAGCCAAACCAGTGTCAGCTATTTGGCCGCAGCTGCAGCCCCTAGTCTGGCCCTTGGTCTGGCCTCTCCTGGCCCCTGGTCTGGCCACTGGTCTGGCCCCTGGTCTGGTCCCTCATCTGGCCCCTGGTCTGGCCCCTGGTCTGGCCTCTGGTGTGGCTCTTGCTCTGACCTCTCCTGGCCCCTGGGTCTGGCCCCTGGTCTGGCCCTTGGTCTGGTCCCTCGTCTGGCCACTGGTCTGGCCTCTCTTGGCCACTGGTCTGGCCTCTAGTCTGACCTCTCCTGGCCCCTGGTCTGGCCTCTCTTGGCCACTGGTCTGTCCCCTGGTCTGGCCCCTCCTGGCCCCTGGTCTGGCCTCTCCTGGCCCCTGGTCTGGCCCCTGGTCTGGCCCCTGGTCTGGCCCCTGGTCTGGCCCCTGGTCTGGCCCCTCCTGGCCCCTGGTCTGGCCCCTGGTCTGGCCCCTCCTGGCCCCTGGTCTGGCCCCTGGTCTGGCCCCTGGTCTGGCCCCTCCTGGCCCCTGGTCTGGCCCCTGGTCTGGCCCCTCCTGGCCCTTGGTCTGGCCCCTGGTCTGGCCCCTCCTGGCCCCTGGTCTGGCCTCTCTTGGCCCCTGGTCTGGCCTCTCCTGGCCCATGGTCTGGCCTCTCAGCCCCTGGTCTGGCCCCTGGTCTGGCCCCTCCTGGCCTCTGGTCTGGCCTCTCCTGGCCCTGGTCTGGCCTCTCTTGGCCACTGGTCTGGCCCCTGATCTGGCCTCTCCTGGCCCATGGTCTGGCCTCTCTTGGCCAGGCCAGCCTGTGGGAGAGACCAGAGAGAGACCTCTGGGATATGAGGCACTGCCACACTGCGCTGTCTCTCAAAAACAAACTCATCCCGATACAGAACATTTACGTTTTCAGGAACGATTGTTTATTGAACAGAAATTATGAATTACCACGTCTTTATAATCCACTTGGAGCTCAGGTAAGCAAGCATAAAATTGGTGGATAAAGATACAAAATGCTGGAGTAATTCAGCAGGTCAGGGTCTGACCTGAAACGCCACCCATTCCTTCTCTCCAGAGATGCTGCCTGTCCCACTGAGTTACTCCAGCTTTTTGAGTCAATCTTCAATATAAACCAGTATCAGCAGTTTATAAGTTCATAAGTTCTAGGAGCCACTCGGCCCATCAAGTCTACTCCGCCATTCAATCATGGCTGATCTATCTCTCCCTCCTAACCCCATTCTCCTGCCTTCACTCCATAACCCCTGACACCCCTGCTAGTCATATATCTTCCAGCACATGAAATTGGTGGAATTTGTTTCGAATTGAGAATTATTTGGCAAGTGATGTCACGTATTGTGAGTCTAACAAGAACGTCGTACTGTGAAATGCTCAGTCTAAGCTTCAAGGGAAGTAAACCGGCCCAGAAATATTCAACGCTGCATTTCACTGTGTGTGATTAGGTAGTACTGTAGTAAATAATGTTTACAATTGGATTTCTGGGCACACAAGCATAAAATTAGTTTGCCAAGCCATAATTACAAATTAGCATGCCATTAAAAGTTGTTAATTGGTTTAAATACATATCGATAGATGTGAATTTACCAGATTAAAGTGAAGAAGGTATGAATGGTTTTTTTTACACCATTTGCAGTCGTTCCACGCTCCTTGCATCCAGATGTTCCAGGTCCACCCTTCCGCTGGGAAGCCAGCATCCAGCTGTTGACAGAACCCAGCGCTAGGATATGCAGGAACGTAGGGGAAAGTGTTGGAGGAACTCAGCGGGTCAGGCAGCTTCTGTGGAGGGAAGAGACACTGTGCCACCCTCAGTTTAGTTCATTGTCACGTGTACTGAGGTACAGTGAAAAACTGTTTTGTTGCGTGCTAACCAGTCCGCAGAAAGACTGTACAAGATTATAATCGAGCCATTTACAGTGTACAGGTACAGAATTAGGGAATAACGTTCAGTGCAAGGTAAAGCCAGCAAAGTCCGATCAAGGATAGTCCGAGGGTCACCAATGAGGTAGATAGTAGTTCAGCACTGCTCTCTGGTTCTGTGGTAGGATGGTTCAGTTGCCTGATAACAGCTGGGAAGAAACTGTCCCTGAATCTGGAGGTGTGCGTTTTCACACTTCTGTACCTCTTGCCCGATGGGAGAGGGGAGAAGATGGAGTGACCGGGGTGAGACTGGTCCTTGATTATGCTGCTGGCCTTGGCGAGGCAGCGTGAGGTGTAGATGGAGTCAATGGAGGGGAGGTTGGTTTGTGTGATGGTCTGGGCTGCTGGCCTTGCCGAGGCAGCATGAGGTGTAGATGAAGTCAATGGAAGGGAGGTTGGTTTGTGTGACGGTCTGGGCTAGGTCCACAATTCACTGCAATTTCTTGCGGTCTTGGATGGAGCTGTGATGCATCCCGGTAAAATGCTCTCCACAGTGCATCTGTGGAAGTTGGGGAGAGTTGTAGGGGATCCTTCCACACACACAGGAGTCAGAGTACAGATTGCTCCAACAGCTGGGGTTTCATGAACCAGACGCCTCATCAGTGGGTTTCAGGAGCTCTCTGGTGAATGTGTGAAAAATCCTTCATCGTTGTTTTATTTGAATGACTTTTTCCACAGCGTTGTGAAGGATGCTGAGGAAATTTGGAAGATTCTGGCCAACGTTGGAAAATTATAGAGAGAGTCAGAGAGCAGTCAAGCTGTATGGCACGGAAACAGGCCCTTCGGCCCACCTCACCCATGCCAACCAAGTTGGCGTACTGGGCTAGTCCCGTTTATCTGCATTAGTTCCATAGCCTTCATTACCCAAAATGGCGGTGCTGCCCTAGCAGCTGCGGCTTACCTGCGGTCCGTTTGTCTTTGTGTTTTGTTGTTTTTTTGGTCTTAATTGTCGATGTGATGTCATGTTTTTGTGTTTGTGTACTATGTGTGGGTGTGGGGGGGAGGGGGGAACTGTAAAATTGTAAATGTGTCCCTTCCGAACGGAGACCCGACCTTTGTTTTCTGGGTGTTGTCTCCGTTCCTGCTGCGGCCTACCATCGGCCAAACTCCTGGAGCTGGCGGCCTCCAGGGCTCTGGTTCGCAGAGCCCGCGGACCGGACTTACCATCACCGGAGCCGGCCGTCTTCGGAGGCTGCGGGAGCGGCTGCGACTCGCCTTAGGCTCGGGCCGCGTGGATGCCGACATCGGGAGCTCCGGCAGCGGCAGCGGCAGCGTGTTCACCCGCCACGGATCGCGGGGCTTGGGTCGGCCCGCCACCGACATTTCACCGTCCGGCGCGGCCTGGAACGTTGCAACGACACCAGCCCGACCGCGGGAGAAGACGGCAGGGGAAGAGGAAAGACATTCTGGCCTTCCATCACAGTGAGGAGGTGACTGGAGGAGACTCACTGTGATGGATGTTTCTTTTTTTTTGTGTGTTGGTTGGGGTTGTGTAATTTGCTTATTTTATTGCTTTTATTGTTGGACTGTGGGTGACCAGGAATCAATCTGGTAAACCTTCTCTGTACTCCCTCTATGGCAAGAATGTCTTTCCTCAGATTTGGCCCCTCTCCCTCCAAACCTGTCCTATCCATGTACCCATGCAGATGTCTTTTCAATGTTGTGATAGTCCCAGCCCCAACTACCTCCTCTGACAGCTCGTTCCATACGCCCACCACCCTCTGTGTTAATCCCTCCCCATTTATGAAGTTGATCCCAACTTACAGATAATAGAATCTGAAATCTAAATAAGTGATGTGTGGATGTCCAATAAATAAGATCCTGCCTTCCCGAGTACACAAGATTGTTCAATGGCAGGCCTACCATCTCTCCTTAATGTAATTAATGAAGTTGTGATGGCACTGGGTATTAGTGCTTCCTCCTCACATCTACCATGTAACTGAAGTCTGGAGTTGATGTACGCCCAAGAGAATTTAGTTGAACATAAATTATGAGATCCATCTTTAAGATGTTACTGAAGACATATTAATTTAAACTGCAAATTTAGCCGTGGAACCGAAAATCTGAAAAAACATCAGTCATCCAGATGTGGTTTAATGTTTGATCACCAGTCAAAACCTGAACTCAAGCTAATTAAAGCTTGTAAAATCTCGCAAAAAAACCAGGCCGTAAACTTGACGTCAAATCTTTTCATGGACCTAGAAAATTAATTCAGTGGAATCTTTAGTGAGGTTCTGAAACCAAATGGAAGCATCAAATATATACTGGAGCTAAATCACTGCTCACGTGCCAACTCACACCACACCCTCTATTGGTTTCTTCATTGATTTAGATTTTTAGATTTAGAGATACAGCGCGGAAACAGGCCCTTCGGCCCACCGGGTCCGCGCCGCCCAGCGATCCCCGCACATTAACACTATCCTACACACACTAGGGACAGTTTTTACATTTGCCCAGCCAATTAACCTACATACCTGTACGTCTTTGGAGTGTGGGAGGAAACTGAAGATCTCGGAGAAAACCCACGCAGGTCACGGGGAGAACGTACAAACTCCGTACAGACGGCGCCCGTAGTCAGGATGGAACCTGAGTCTCCGGCCCTGCATTCGCTGTAAGGCAGCAACTCTACCGCTGCCCCACCGTGACGCCCATAGGTTCTAGGAGAGCCTATTAGTCAATACTTGTGAAGGCAGCAGAATGGGGTTGAGAAAGATAGATCGGCCATGATTGAATGGCAGAGTAGACTTGATGGGCCGAATGGCCTAATTCTGCTCCTGTCACATGACACTTTCTGCTTCATAAGTTCATAAGTTCTAGGCACAGAATTAGGCCATTCAGCCCATCAAGTCTACTCCGCCATTCAATCGTGGCTGATCTATCTTTCCCTCCCAACCTCATTCTCCTGCCTTCACCCCGTAACCCCTGACACCCGCACTAATCAAAAATCTCATTCTTTGTCATTGCATCAGCATCTGTACACTGCAAGGGGTAGAAAGTGACCATCGACAAACTGTACACTGCAAGGGGTAGAAGAAAATAACTGCAGATGCTGGTACAAATCGATTTATTCACAAAATGCTGGAGTAACTCAGCAGGTCAGGCAGCATCTCGGGAGAGAAGAAATGGGTGACGTTTCGGGTCGAGACCCTTCTTCAGAGGGCCAACAAGCGAGCGGGCAAGATCATCTCTGACCCCTCTCACCATGGCCACAAACTCTTTGAAGCACTTCCCTCTGGAAGGTGACTCCGGACTGTCAAAGCAGCCACAGCCAGACATAAAAACAGCTTTATTTCCTTGAGCAATAGCTCTACTCAACAACCAAAGTCTGTAGCCTCCTTGTGCTCTGGTATTTCATTTCATTCTTCACATGTTTAAACTATAATGTTTTATTTGTAATTGTCTACTGTATGTCGTGTTGTTACTTGCGAGCGGAGCTCCAAGGCACATTCCTTGTATGTGTATATACTTGGCTAATAAAATGTATTCAATTCAATTCAATTCAATTCAATGATTCAATTCAATCAGCTGGCCTAGTAAGTGGCTGAGCAGCAGGTCGCAGTCACCACTGTGGTCCATGTACCATCAGGTTCTGACATGGTGGTGGGATAGAGTAACTGTGATGGGCTCATCTCCCACTCTGGTGCACTGTGTAGTGTGATTGGAACAGCTGCAACGGTTCTCCCTGGAGCGATAGAGACTGAGAAGAGACTGCATTGAGGTCTAAAGAATGACCAGGGACATCAAGTACAGGATAGGAAGAGATTCAAGATTCAAGATTCAAGATTCAAGATATCTTTATTTGTCATCCAAAATGAATGTGTGTGGAGAGCCATTGAACGTGACATCTGGTAAGAGACAGACCCATGGAGGCACAATGAGCTGAAGGTGCTGGAACCTTGAGCAGAGGCAGAGTGCTGGAGGGACTCTGCAGGTCAGGCAGCACAGGTGCATGGATAGGAAATGGGTCAGGAGCCTTCAGTTTGAAACGTCGTCTGTCCATCTCCTGCACAGATGCTGCTTTCTCCTGCTGCTCTTTGCTTCTTGCTCAAGAGACGACTGTACTCGGACTGCGATGTTAAGGTGAGTGTAGGCCCAGTCTGAGATCTTGCACTGGGCACCACACACCAGCATGCCTGCATCTCCATCAGGCAACTGAACCATCCTACCACCAACTCGAAAGCAGTCCCGAGCTACACTCTACCTCATTGGAGACCCTCGGACTATCTTTGATCGGACTTTACTGGACTTTCTCTTGCACTCAACCTTATTTACATTAGTCCCTTTATCCTGTATCTGTATACTGCTGATGACCAGATTGTAATCATGTATTGTCTTTCCGCTGACTGGTTAGCACGCAACAAAAGGTTTTCACCGTACCTCAGTACAGGTGGTGATGAACTCAACTCCAACCCAGAGTCTATAGATGTTCTGTCTGTGCTAGTGCACTCAAGTGGTTCTGTCACGGCGGCCCTCCTCTCTGGTGGAGCTGAAAGCCAACCTTCCAACAAGAAGCAAATAAGTTTTAGTTATTCCTGTCATCACACAACTGTTTGCCAATAGCGAGCACATTTCAGTGCCAGGTCGTTGGCCTCTGCAAGATCCTTTACAGTGCGTGTGTCATGCAACACGTCACAGCTCAGGAGATGTTCCACAGTCCACACTGGCAGTCTACCACATCTTCAGTGTATCCCCCCCCACCTCAGCATGTTGCATGTGTTCCTCCCCACGCCTGCCTGCCCACAGTCTGTTGAGACCGCGCCAGGTTATCCACGGCTGGTTCTGTCCTTCAATGGTGAATGAACTTCAGCAACTAAACAGGAGACTAGGTGACATCTGTGTCAGAAATCTGCAAATAAGTTACTCAATACCAAAAGAATGATGTGATCATTTAAGTTTATGTACGGCAAACCATTAATCTCTGGGAATTTTAATTGCTGACATTCAAAGACGTGCCTGCGTGACATTTTGTTCACTGTTTTACGCGTGGAAGTGTTGGACCGCTTAAAATATACAGATTAATGGGTGCAGTAACATAATGGAATGCAGAGCATAGAAGGTAAGGTTCTGTCTGCTAATCCCCTGACTAATAACTTCTTAAAGATCAAAAATGCACAACTCAATTAAAATCTCGGCAGAACATTAAGAATGAATAGAAACCTCATTAAAGCACAACAATGTGCTACTTCTCTGTAATAAACTGGTGTACATCTTATTTGTATAATTTACTTAGAAGCACTCAATGTGTGTTCTTTCTGTAATTTATGGTGTAAATCCATTGACTGGCAACCATAATTTAATAATTCCTTTATACTTTCTATTATCCTGACTTCTATAAACTAACAAACTTACAAACAGAGGTGCATCTTTGATCCTCCAGCAGGTACCATGCCTCATGTCCAAAACTGCGGTTCAAGCTGAAAACATTCTTGTACACTGGGCGAGAGGGAGGTGGTCTATACATTGTATGTGTAAGATTCACAGAGAGGATGTATAAAAGGGCAGAGGTTGAATCCTTCCTCGCCTCTGGGCTAAACTTAATCACTCCCAATTTATTCTCTTTCAACGGAGAACAAGTCAGCAGGGAAAGGGACTGGCACGCAAGATGAACCCAACAACAAGATTAAAGAAAAGGCTTCAGGGAAGCAACAACACAGCGATTTCATAGCAAAGAATAAGTGGTAAAGATCACAGTGCAATTACTGTTTTTATTAAAACACAAAGTGCTGGAGGTCAGGCAGCGGGTTAGGCAGCGGGTCAGGCAGCGGGTCAGGCAGCGGGTCAGGCAGCGGGTCAGGCAGCGGGTCAGGCAGCGGGTCAGGCAGCATCTGCGGAAGGAATTGACAGACAACACTGCTGGTCGCGACCCTTCTTCAGACTGATTGAGACTCTAATGTTTATTATTAAACTAGACCAAGTGGACCCGTTGGGCCCAAAACTCTCCTGCATTGGTGCAGTACCCTCTCCTCCCCCCCTCCCCTACCCCCCATCTCCCCCTCCCTCCCCTCCCCCTCCCCTCCCATCCCCCTCCCCTCCCCCTCCCCCCCCCTTCCCCACCCCCGCATCCTCTCTCCCCTCACTCCATCCCCCTCAACCCTCCTTATCATCCATCCTCCCCCCTCCCCCCTCCCCCTCCCCCTCCAACCCCTCCCTCCCTCCCCCCTCCCCTCCCATCCCCCTCCCCTCCCCTCCCCCTCCCCTCCCCCCTTCCCCATCCCCGCATCCTCTCTCCCCCCACTCCATCCCCCTCCACCCCCTCCCTCCCTCCCCCCTCCCCTCCCCTCCCCCTCCCCACTCCCCCTCCCCCTCCACCCCCTTCCTCCCTCCATAGGAGATAGATTTAAACTTTAAAATGTGAATAACTTTAAAAATACAACACCGATTTCAATGAAACTTCTTCCATTAGCACCAAAGGGATGACGGTAAGTAAGGTGGGCCTGACATTGTCGTGCTATCGTGCACCGTTTTGGCTGTAGAGTTTTAGTATATAGATGACAGGCTGATACCTGAAATTAAAGATCTAATTATTTGCCAACAATACAAATAATCTTAAAAAGAGTGCCCTCAGAAGGCAGTGGGGGCCAATTCTCTGAATGCATTCAAGAGAGAGCTAGATAGAGCTCTTAAGGATAACGGAGTCAGGGGGTATGGGGAGAAGGCAGGAACGGGGTACTGATTGAGAATGATCAGCCATGATCACATTGAATGGCGGTGCTGGCTTGAAGGGCCGAATGGCCTCCTCCTGCACCTATTGTCTATTGTCTATTGTGACTTGATCTAGTGTGACACAAATCTTCATCTACACTGAGAACAACAGAATTGATGCAAATGCCTTTAGCATTTTGTACAAATGAAAAAAAACCAGAGTCGATGTGAAAGATGATTTTTTCTCATCACACCTGACCATGAATGGTATCCAGGAGATGTATCTCCACAGTGCAACGTGTCAGCAGAACCTTAAGGTCAAAATTAATCATCTCGCCCACTGCTATCTTTGTGATGGTCTGTAGTTCTGGCACCTCCACAAAGCCGGCATCTGGATTACCTTAATGATACGTTTAATTTTTGATATGAATTGATTTTATATTTTTTAATTTGTTAGTCTATTAAATTAGAAGTTGATTGGTCACAAAATCAAATGAAAATAATGAGCGTGTATTGATGGAGAATAGTTGTTGATAAATGTAACTTTATTTTTAATGGATGTATACCGAAACCTTCTTGTCTACAAAACCACACGGGTGTATAGAAATCTATCGTTCATTGTGTGATCAACTAGTTTTTTGTTAGCTTTCAGTTCTTTAACAAGCAGAGGGTAAAGTTGAGGCTGCATTGTAGCAGTTATATTTATCATTATCGCCCTGATTGATGTAGGGAAAGGAAGCACATCATTAAATAATGCGGATGACATTCTGAAACTCAGACCCCACTGTTCCACAGGTGAATGGTACCATTATTATTCCGCCAGAAGGCATCATATTTAACCCCACTGTAGTGTGACACACAAACAGAAATAAAGATTTGACATTTAAACCTCTTTGGGTATGGCAGAGTTCCCCATTAAATGAATCAATTATTACTGCATTAGCCGCGGAGCAGTGTCACCATGTGAGTGACCCACACTGCTGGCAAAGATATTCCTCACTTTACTCTGGAGACTGGCTCCCTGGCTTTGTTCACACAGTGACACGAATGAATTATGTTCAGTGGTCAGAATGGCGGAGGGGGGTGAGAGACGTGAGCTGCTCTTATATTGAACCAGCACCCTGCACTAGATGAGAGAGGGGAGAGTGGCAGCTACTCCAGCTCGTCTCCCATCGTTCAACCGACAATAGGTGCAGGAAGAGGCCATTCGGCCCTTCGAGCCAGCACCGCCATTCGATGTGATCATGGCTGATCATTCTCAATCAGTACCCCGTTCCTGCCTTCTCCCCATACCCCCTGACTCCGCTATCCTTAAGAGATCTATCTAACGCTCTCTTGAAAGCATCCAGAGAATTGGCCTCCACTGCCTTCTGAGGCAGAGAATTCCACAGATCCACAACTCTCTGGGTGAGAAAGTTTTTCCTCATCTCAGTTCTAAATGGCCTCCCCCTTGCTCTCCAGATCACTTGAGAGTAATGGGTGCGGAGAGTGGTGGTGTGGAGAGGGGCAGTGGTAGGGACCGCTCCACGGGTGGGAAGCAGAGTAAAGATGGACACAGAGTGCTGGAGTAACTCAGCGGGTCAGGCAGCATCTGTGGAGAACATGGATAGGTGACGTTTCATAGAGTGCTGGAGTAACTCAGCGGGTCGGGCAGCATCTCTGGAGAACGTGGATAGGTGACGTTTCACAGAGTGCTGGAGTAACTCAGCGGGACAGGCAGCATCTCTGGAGAGAAGGAATGGGCGACATTTTGGGTCAAGACCCTTCCTCAGACTGAGAGTCTGGGGAAAGGGAAACGAGAGATATAGACGATGATGTAGAGAGATATAGAACAAATGAAAGAAATGCAAAAAATAACGATGATAAAGGGAACTGTTTGCTAGGTGAGAACAAGAAGCTGGTGCGACTTAGGTGGGGGAGAGATGGAGAGAGGGGGAATGCAGGGGCTACTTGAAGTGAGAGAAATCAATATTCAAATATGAGATGCTGTTCCTCCAATTTGCATTTAGCCGCACTCTGACAATGGAGGAGACCAAGGACAGAAAGGTCTGTGTGGGAATGGGAAGGGGAATTAAAGTGTTTGGCAACCGGGAGATCAGGTAGGTTCAGGCGGGCTGAGCGAAGGTGTTCCGCGAAACGATCGCCCAGTCTGCGTTTGGTCTCGCCGATGTGTAAGAGTCCACATCTTGAACAACGGATACAGTAGGTGAGGTTGGAGGAGGTGCAAGTGAACCTCTGCCTCACCTGAAAGGACTGTCGGGGTCCCTGGACAGAGTCGAGGGAGGAGGTATAGAGACAGGTGTTGCATCTCCTGCGGTTGCAGGGGAAGGTACCTGGGGAGGGGGTGGTTTGGGTGGGAAGGGATGAGTTGACCAGGGAGTTGCGGAGGGAACGGTCTCTGCGGAAGGCTGAAAGGGGTGGAGATGGGAAGATGTGGCTAGTGGTGGGATCCCGTTGGAGGTGGCAGAAATGTCGGACGATAATGTGTTGTACGCGACGGCTGTTGGGGTGGAAAGTGAGGACTAGGGGGACCCTGTCTCTATTGTGACTAGGGGGAGGGGGAGCAGGAGCGGAGCAGCAGGGGTACCAAGGACACACGTGTGGGGAAAGTGTGTCAGGTGGTAGGGACAGATGGGGAGGGGAGGGGAGCGTAAGGTGAAGCTACTTAAAAATGAGATCATACCACAGGCTTGTTAGCTACCCAAGCAAAATATCAGGCAGGTGCTGTTCCTGCAATTTGTGCATGGCCTCACTCTGGCAATGATAGAGAAGGTTCAGAATAATAAGAGCCTGGCATGGGAGGATGGGAATAACTTCAGTTCAGTTTGAGTTGAGTTTATTGTCACATGTACCGAGGTACAGTGAGAAGCTTTTGTTGCGTGCTAACCAGTCTGCAGAAAGACAATAAATGATTACAATCGAGCCATTTACAGTGTATAGATGATACAGGTGTTGTAGGTCATGGGGAGAAGGCAGGAGAATGGGGTTAGGAGAGAGAGATAGATCAGCCATGATTGAATGACGGAGTAGACTTGATGGGCCGAACGGCCTAATTCTACTCCTATTCCTTATGACACGATAAGGGAACAATGTTTAGTGCAAGGTAATGCCAGCAAAGTCCGATCAAGGATAGACCAAGTGTGTAAGAAGGAACTGTAGATGCTGGTTTAAACTAAAGATAGACATAAAATGCTGAAGTAACTCAGCAGGTCAGGCAGTGTCTCGGGAGAGAAGGAATGGGTGACGTTTCGGGTCGAGACCCTTCTTCAGACTGAGGATAGACCGAGGGTCACCAATGAGGTAGAGTGCAGTTCAGTTTGGGACACCTTGGTCGGCGTGGGCTGAACGGCCTGTTCCACCGCTGTCTGACTCAATGAGCCCAGAATGGCAAATGCTTCAATTTGAGTTACAAGACTGGAGCGACAAGGCTTGTATACACTGGAATTTAGAAGGATGAGAGGGGATCTTATCGAAACGTATAAGATTATTAAGGGGTTGGACACGTTAGAGGCAGGAAACATGTTCCCAATGTTGGGGGAGTCCAGAACCAGGGGCCACACACAGTTTAAGAATAAGGGGTAGGCCATTTAGAACGGAGATGAGGAAAAACAGACATTTATTTTTCAGTCAGAGAGTTGTGAATCTGTGGAATTCTCTGCCTCAGAAGGCAGTGGAAGCCAATTCTCTGAATGCATTCAAGAGAGAGCTAGATAGAGCTCTTAAGGACAGTGGAGTCAGGGGGTATGGGGAGAAGGCAGGAACAGGGTACTGATTGAGAATGATCAGCCATGATCACTGTAGTATAAGAAAATAACTGCAGATGCTGGTACAAATCGAAGGTATTTATTCACAAAATGCTGGAGTAACTCAGCAGGTCAGGCAGCATCTCAGGAGAGAAGGAATGGGTGACATTTCGGGTCGAGACCCTTCTTCAGACCATGATCACTGTGAATGGCGGTGCTGGCTCGAAGGGCCAAATGGCCTAATACTGCACCTATTGTCTATTGTCTATTGTCTACTGCAGGCCCCTCTGCAAATGCCGACTGTTTTAGAGTATTAGTAGTTCAGCCCACCCTCCAGACCCATCATCACAAGCTCCGGCCAGTTCAGAACTGCTCGCTCTGCACCTCAACGCACGACACTCGCGAGGGCTGGCTCACACCTGACCTTGCATTTAAAGAGATTAAACCATTGAAATAATTCTTCCCCCGAAGGATAATCCAACAGGCAGTTTAAATTGTTTCACCCGCTCCTCACAGTTTATGGAAACGACATGTTTGTGTACAGAAATCCTCTTAGTGGCTTGTTGTTGAGGGGTGATCAGTCATGCGAGACCACGATGAACTGAGATTAGCCGAGAGTTTAAAGGATTTGCAGGCTCAGCCATCAGAGGGGCATGAGCTGTGTGTCAAAGTGCTTGATGCGTTTTCATTCCATTCTGCAAGAAGTAATGCTTCCCATTGTACTGTTGTCACCAGCAGCTGATGCAAGGATGATACGTTGCATTTTAATCCCCCTTACCTCATTAAATTAAAATGCTTTGTCTTTGCAATCATCCTCTCGAGATGTTGGCCCCAGACATGGTGGAATTATTCAGCTATGTCTCGACCCGAAACGTCACCTATCCATGTTCTCCACAGATGCTGCCTGACCCGCTGAGTTACTCCAGCACTCTGTGAAACGTCACCTATCCATGTTCTCCACAGATGCTGCCTGACCCGCTGAGTTACTCCAGCACTCTGTGAAACGTCACCTACCCATGTTCTCCACAGATGCTGCCTGACCCGCTGAGTTACTCCAGCACTCTGTGAAACGTCAACTACCCATGTTCTCCACAGATGCTGCCTGACCCGCTGAGTTACTCCAGCACTCTGTGAAACGTCACCTATCCATGTTCTCCACAGATGCTGCCTGACCCGCTGAGTTACTCCAGCACTCTGTGAAACGTCACCTATCCATGTTCTCCACAGATGCTGCCTGACCCGCTGGGGCGGTGGGGCGCGGGGCGGTGATGTCACCTTGTCCCTTATTTGGGAGTGAGGAAGTTGGCAACCCCTGGAGGGGGAGAGAGAAACAAGAGCTCACTGCCCCACGGACTACAATCATCATGTAATAGTAAGATGACTCCTCCGCGCAAAGCAAGAAACATTCCTATTGCTGTTGCCACGTTTGCATCTGCCGATCTCTGCCATGGCCAGCAGTGATGTCTACACCTTCACACCAGCCTCACGGACGTCCCACCTTTCCCCATCATTCACTCTTCATTCACGGAGAGAAAAAGAGTGCCCTCAGGAGGATCAAAATAAATTTAAATCATCCAGACAAATTATGTTAAACTAATTGCTTTTCTCTTCCTTTACACTTTGCCAATCGACTGTGACCACGCTGAGAAATAGATTCTGCAAATCGGTATCTTCCACTTCACTCTGCCTGTTAAACTTCTGTTCGGCCTGATCGTATTTTTGTGTAGTTGGTTTAGAGTCAGGTTTATTATTGTCACACGTACTGAGGTACAGTGAAAAGCTTTCTTTTGCTTGCTGTCCAAACAGATCAGATAATACCGCACATAAACACAATCAGGCCAAACTCCATTACAACAGGGGAAGATACAGAGTGCAGAATATAGTTCTCAGCATTGTCGCGCATCAGTTCCACAGACAAAGTCCAATATCCGCAATGGGGTAGAGGTGAATCGGACAGTGCCCTAGCTTATGGAAGGGCCGTTCAGAAGCCTGATAACACAGGGGAAGAAGCTGTTTCTGAGTCTGGTGGTGCGCGCTTTCAAGTTTCTGTACCTTCTGCCGGACGGGAGCGGGGAGAAGAGGGAATGACCGGGGTGGGACATGGACACGTCTGTGATGGTGTCGGCTGCTTTCCTGAGGCAGCGTGAAGTGTAGATGGAGTGGATGGTGGGGAGTGTGAGTGATGGGCTGGGCTACATCTACAATGGTGGGGAGTCTGATGTGTGTGATGGACTGGGCTACCTCCACAACTCTGCAGTCTCTTGCAGACTTGGACAGAGCTGTTCCCAAACCAGGCTGAGATGCAAGGCAAAGCGTGTGTTAAGGCTAGCAAGGGTTAATGGAGCCTGATGTTGAGAGAGACATGGAGAGGGACAGAAGGGATGGGGGTGGGAGGGTTAAATTGAAAGAGAATCTGAGTTAAAAAGTAATTTTCCTTACAGTCTATTAATTTCTCACCATTATAAAGCATTTGCAGTCTGTCATATTAGAGTTAGGTATCATCAGAGGATGTTGTTACCAGATGCTGGGTCCATTTGATTGTCCAATTCACAGCTCTGTGGCACTTGTGAATTGTGAGCAACTCACAATGTTTCTTTTGTCAAGTAATCTTCTTACTCTGCTTTTGTAAGAGGGTCGTTCAAAAAAACGACGTGAAAAGATGACAAAGTTTAGTTTAGTTTAGAGATACCGCTGAGAAACAGGCCCTTCGGCCCACCGAGTCCACGCCGACCAGCGATCCCCGCACACTAACACTATCCTACACACACTAGGGACAATTTTACATTTATACCAAGACAATTAACCTACAAACCTGCACGTCTTTGGAGTGTGGGAGGAAACCGGAGATCTCAGAGAAAACCCTCGCAGGTCACGGGGAGAACGTACAAACTCCGTACAGACAGCACCCGCAGTCGGGATGGAACCCGGGTCTCTGGCACTGTGAGGCAGCAGCTCTACCCGCTGCACCACCGTGTCACCCAATGGGGTGTTTGATAAGGAGAGAAGAGAAGTGAAATGGAAAGCTGGGGGGTGGGGATGGGGAAAGATGGGAAAGAGGGGGAGGGATATAAGTGAATTGGGGACGCGGGGATGGGCAGAGTGTGGATCTAGGAGGCAGACAAAAGGAGAAAGCATTTTAACAACAGGAGCAAGTTTCTTATGATTGAGCAGAGAGTGACATCTAAACCTCTGAGATTTCACAAATGGTGGCGGATAAACAAACTGGATTTCATGTGTTTGTTTCTTATAGCTTTTGGGGGTTTGGGATTTCAGTAACTGACAAATAGACCTAATATATTACCACTGGTAGCGATGCTTTGTCAAAAGCCTAAAGATTTAAAATTGAGAATGTCTAAACACACTTCACTTAGCACCATTAATAACTGTCAGCCAAATGCTTCTTACTGTGGGCAGAATTGGATTCTATTCCAATCCACATCCCAGAGGCAAACTCATAAAACTTGTTAAGCAAAAAGTTTCAATCAGTTTATTTTAGACTGCTGGAGAATGTAACAACACAAATATGTAAAGTCAGTGCATAGAAAGGAACTGCAGATGCTGGTTTGTATCGAAGATAGACACAGAGTGCTGGAGTAACTCAGCGGGTCAGGCAGCATCTGTGGAGAACATGGATAGGTGATGTTTCACAGAGTGCTGGAGTAACTCAGCGGGTCAGGCAGCATCCCTGGAGAACGTGGATAGGTGACGTTTTGGTTCAGTGTCAGTTTAGTTTATTGTCACGTGTACCGAGGTACAGTGAAAAGCATTTGTTGCGTTTTAGCCAGTCAGCAGAAAGACAAAACATGATTACAATCGAGTCATTTACAGCGTACGATACATAATAAGGGAATAAGATTTAGTGCAAGGTAAAGTTTCGGGTTGGAACCCTTCTTCAGACGCTGTAAAAACGTTGCTTTATCTGTGACAGTGGAGTGGCCGCGACATCTAAATAGTTAATAGGTTTTGTTTCATTTTTAATGAGTTGCTTTTATACTTATATAATTATTAGCTTCTTAAATTAGAAGTCAAGTCACAAAATACAAACAGAAGAGGGTGGTATATTGAAGGTCAATATTTGTTGATAAATGTGGCCTAATTTTTAATTATTTTAGTTTAGTTTATAGATACAGCACGGAAACAGGCCCTTCGGCCCACCGAGACCGTGCTGACCAGTGGTCCCAGCACACTAACACTATCCTACACACACTAGAGACAATTTACAGAGGCCAATTAGCCTACAAACTCGTGTGTCTTTGGAGTGTGAGAGGAAACTGGAGCACCTTCCCTGAGTCATTGAGTTAATCTTCCCTGGGTCATTGAGTTAATCTTCCCTGAGACATTGAGGGGCGGCACGGTGGCGCAGCGGTAGAGTTGCTGCCTCACAGCGCCAGAGACCCGGGTTCCATCCTGACTACGGGTGCTGTCTGTATGGAGTTTGTAGGTTCTCCCTGTGACCTGCGTGGGTTTTCCCCAGGTGCTCCGGTTTCCTCCCGCACCCCAAAGATGTGCAGGTTTGTAGATTAATTGGCTTCCGTAAGTTGTAAATTGTCCCTAGTGTGTGGGATAGCGCTTGTAAACAGGGTGATCGCTGGTCAATAGACAATAGACAATAGACAATAGGTGCAGGAGTAGGCCATTCAGCCCTTCGAGCCAGCACCGCCATTCAATGCGATCATGGCTGATCACTCTCAATCAGTACCCCGTTCCTGCCTTCTCCCCATACCCCCTGACTCCGCTATCCTTAAGAGCTCTATCTAGCTCTCTCTTGAATGCATTCAGAGAATTGGCCTCCACTGCCTTCTGAGGCAGAGAATTCCACAGATTCACAACTCTCTGACTGAAAAAGTTTTTCCTCATCTCAGTTTTAAATGGCCTACCAAACTAAACATCCATACAAAGACAGGCGAGCCTCAGACTCAGTTTCTCACCATTGCTGAGATCACTGGCAAGGAGGTGGTTGAGGAGAGGTGGCGTGACGAACAGTTGCATTATTTCCTCACTACAACCTCCAGCAGATGTCGAAGGACAAAGCTCGGTGTGAAGAATGTGAACAAACTCAAGCCAGCACTCTGTCACACGATCTTCACAGCACCATTCCTCAATCAATGTTGTAACATCATCTGCCCCAGACTGCTGTCCAATCCAATTCACCTCGTGAACAATCTTACACCCAACCATGGCTCTTTGGGAAGGGCTGGCGTGCACTGAGCAATCAGCCTGTGGTCTTTACCTGACGAGGAGTCTCGACCCAAACCATCAGCTTTAGTTTAGTTTACTTTAGAGATACACCGAGACCGCACCGACCAGCGATCCCCGCACATCCCCACACAGTGGCATAGCGGTAGAGTTGCTGCCTTACAGTGAATGCAGCGCCGGAGACTCAGGTTCGATCCTGACTACGGGCGCCGTCTGTACGGAGTTTGTACGTTCTCCCCGTGACCTGCGTGGGTTTTCTCCGAGATCTTCGGTTTCCTCCCACACTCCAAAGACGTGCAGGTTTGTAGGTTAATTGGTTGGGCAAATGTAAAAATTGTCCCTAGGGTGTAGGATAGTGTTAATGTGCGGGGATCGCTGGGCGGCGCGGACCCGGTGGGCCGAAGGGCCTGTTTCCGCGCTGTATCTCTAAATCTAAATCTAAAAATTAACACTATCCTACACACACAAGGGACAATTTCATATATATATATATATATAAATATATATATATATCAGGTCAATGAACCTATAAACCTGTACGTCTTTGGAGTGTGGGAGGAAACCGAAGATCTCGGAGAAAAACCCACGCAGGTCACGGGGAGAACGTACAAACTCCGTACAGACGGCGCCCGTAGTCGGGATCGATCCCACGTCTCTGGTGCTGTGAGGCAGCAGCTCTAACACTGAGCCTCCAAACCATCCAATGCCACCTATTCCTTCCCTCCAGAGATGCTGCCTGACCCGCCGAGTTACTCCAGCATTTTGTGTCTGTCTACGGGTAAACCAGCATCTGCAGTTCCTTCCAACACAACCAAACTGTGGGATTTGAAAGGAGATGTGAGAGGGTGATTGGAGGGAGAAGGTAGCAGGACATAAACACATCGCTAGCCTCCCGCGGTGAATATCGAAAGCTGTGAACGTACCTAAATGTTCCTTGAGTAAGTTATTAACTACCTACTCAAGCCAATCATTGGAATGATTTCCGACCCATTTCCCTGAGTGATCTCTGCAGCTTTACAATTTATTTCTCCTTGGATACAATCAATATTCGGAACGTTTGAGAGAGTGCTGCATCTTCTCAGATGTTTCCTCGTTGAGATGGCATTCCATTCCCACGGCCTTGGCTGATGTTGGCATAGATTTAGTTTAGTATAGAGATACAGCGCGGAAACAGGCCCTTCGGCCCACCGGGCCCGCGCTGACCAGCGATCCCCGCACACTAACACTATCCTACACCCACTAGGGACAATTTTACATTTACACCAAGACAAATCAACCTACAAACCTGCAAGTGTTTGCGGGAGGAAACCGAAGATCTCGGAGAAAACCCACACGGTCACAGGGAGAACGTACAAACTCCGTACAGACGGCGCCTGTAGTCGGGATGGAACCCGGGTCTCTAGCGCCGTGAGGCAGCAACTCTACCGCTGCGCCACCGTGCCAGTGGTCTGATTCTATTGACTCTGTGAACAAGGCAGCAAGACACCACCAAAATATTGTTTGTTGTTTTCAGGCTAATTACATTTGCATGTGTCTGGTACACCGCGCTGAATCTCTGAACCCATACCGAACAGCTGGTCTAGATTAAACATCGCAGAGGGACAAATAGCAGGTGGGAAGTCCTTTTTTATTATTCTTTAATCACTGGATGTGGCTCTGAATGTGAATACCAAGTCTCTTTAAAAATGTCTGACCAGGATATCATTAAATCGAAATCTCCATCTTATGGAATTTACAGCGCTGATAATCACACCCAACTCGAAGGTATTTATTCACAAAATGCTGGAGTAACTCAGCAGGTCAGGCAGCATCTCAGGAGAGAAGGAATGGACGACGTTTCGTGTCAAGACCCTTCTTCAGACTGAGATGCATCTTCTCCTGAGATGCTGCCTGACCTGCTGAGTTACTCCAGCATTTTGTGAATAAATACCTTCGATTTGTAGCAGCATCTTATATCACACCGAACTCAGTCAGTAGATGAGCTGTACACTCACACTACCAAGCCTTCAACTTCGACTCGTTTTAAGGCTTGGAAATCTCGGCAACACTTTTCACCATCTCAGGTCCTTTGGAGTGCAGGGGGGTCTCCTAAAGACCTTCTACAACACGGTGGTTGCACCAGCCATCTTCTATGGAGTGGTCTGCTGGAGCAGCAGCATCTCAGCTGCCGAAGGGAAGAGACTCGACAAGCTGGTCAGGAAGGCCAGCTCTGTCCTGGGTTGCCCCCTCGACTCAGTGCAGGTGGTGGGAGAGAGGAGGATGATGGCAAAACTAACATGGCTGCTGGACAACGTCTCCCACCCCATGCTGGACACTGTCACTGCACTGAGTAGCTCCTTCAGTGACAGACTCCTTCACCCCAAGTGCGTGAAGGAGTGATATAGGCCCTTCCTTCCCGCTGCTGTGAGACTGCACAACCAGCACTGCTCCCAGCAGACTAGTCAACAATAACAGCTAAGAACACCCAGAAAACTGATGACAATTTATCCTTGTCTTTACTTTTATTTATAATGTCTTGCTATCCACTTTGCTGCTGTAACACTGTAAATTTCCTCTATCATGGTTACTCAGTAATACAGCTATTAATTATTGTACTATTGAATATATTTATCTGTGTGTTAACATGTTAGCACACATATAAATACACCGAAGAGCCAAAACATTATGACCACTGACAGGTGAAGTGAATAACATTGATGATCTTGTTACAATGGCACCTGTCAAGGGGTGGGATATATTAGGCAGCAAGTGAACAGTCAGTTCTTGAAGTTGATGTGTTGGATGCAGGAGAAATGGGCAGGAGTAAAGACCTGAGGGACTTTGACAAGGGCCAAATTGTTATGGCCAGACGACTGGGTCAGAGCATCTCTGAAACGGCAAGGCTTGTGGGGTGCTCCCGGTCAGCAGTGGTGAGCACCAACCGACAGTGGTCCGAGGAGGGACAAACCACAAACCGGCGACAGACAGGGTGTTGGGCGCCCAAGGCTCATCGATGCGCGAGGGCAACGAAGGCTATCCCGTCTGGTCCGAACCGACAGAAGGTCGACTGTGGCACAAGTCACAGAAAATGTTAATGGTGGTCACGGGAGGAATGTGTCACAATACACAGTGCATCGCACCCTGCTGCGTATGGGGCTGCACACGGAGGACCAACAGCATATTAGGCAGGTGGGCATAATGTTTTGGCCCATCGGGTTATAATGTTTTGGCTGATTGGTGTATACAGGTCAGCCAAAAAAGACCAAAAAAAATTCAAGAAAAGGACACAGAGTGCACATAGTGGGTCAGGCAGGACCTCTGGAGAACATGTCCCAGCTACACTAGTCCCACCTGCCTGCGCTTGGTCCATATCCCTCCAAACCTGTCCTATCCATGTACCTGTCTAACTGTTTCTTAAACGTTGGGATAGTCCCAGCCTCAACTACCTCCTCTGGCAGCTCGTTCCATACACCCACCACCCTTTGTGAGAAAAGGTTACCCCACAGATTCCTATTAAATCTTTCCCCCCCTCACCTTAAACCTATGTCCTCTGGTTCTCGATTCACCCACTCTGGGCATCTACCCCGATCTATTCCTCTCATGATTTCATACACCTCAATATGATCACCCCTCATATTCCCCCCCCCCTCCCCTCCCCGACAATGTGTCCCCCAGGCCGGCCGATCTCCACCTCACCGGGACTTCCACGGCCAGTCGGCGGGTGCACTCTGCCCCCTGCGGCCGGGGCTCTGGAACTGCGGCAGACCCGTTCCCACGACCGACTTGCCCCTCTGCGGCCCAGGCGGAACATTCCGGTACCGCCAGACTCCTCTCGGAGTGCCATGAGCTCTGGTGGTCCGGCAACACGGATAATCCGGCTCAGGAACCGAGGGTGCCGGAAGATGGGTGGTGGAACCGTACAGTATTCAATAATGCATTAAATTAATGACAGTAGACAATAGACAATAGGTGCAGGAGGAGGCCATTCGGCCCTTCGAGCCTGTACGCACCGCCATTCAATGTGATCATGGCTGATCATTCTCAATCAGTACCCCAGTACAATCAGTAATACCAGGTAACTATAAAAATGCAAAACCAAAGTCGGCAGTGCAACCACAGGCACAGTCCACGGACGATCACAGTTGCTGAGGTCAGTGTTGTGCAGTGTGCAAGAGCCTGATGGTTGCTGGGAAGAAGCTGTTCCTGAACCTGGAGGTCACGGTTTTCAGGCTCCTGTACCTTCTCCCCCATGGTAGCAGCGAGATGAGAGTGTGGCCAGGGTGGTGTGGGTCAGTGAGAGTGTGGCCAGGGTGGTGTGGGTCAGTGAGAGTGTGGCCAGGGTGGTGTGGGTCAGTGAGAGTGTGGCCAGGGTGGTGTGGGTCAGTGAGAGTGTGGCCAGGGTGGTGTGGGTCAGTGAGAGTGTGGCCAGGGTGGTGTGGGTCAGTGAGAGTGTGGCCAGGGTGGTGTGGGTCAGTGAGAGTGTGGCCAGGGTGGTGTGGGTCAGTGAGAGTGTGGCCAGGGTGGTGTGGGTCAGTGAGAGTGTGGCCAGGGTGGTGTGGGTCAGTGAGAGTGTGGCCAGGGTGGTGTGGGTCAGTGAGAGTGTGGCCAGGGTGGTGTGGGTCAGTGAGAGTGTGGCCAGGGTGGTGTGGGTCAGTGAGAGTGTGGCCAGGGTGGTGTGGGTCAGTGAGAGTGTGGCCAGGGGAGGTGATGTTTCTCCTCTGAAGGTCGCTCCCGACCTGAAGCATCATCTATCCATCTTTTCCAGAGATGCTGCCTGACCCGCTGAGTTACTCCAGCACTAATGTGTCTTTTTTTGTTAAATCAGCCTCTGCAGTTCCTTGCGTCTCCATTTTAATGGCGTGGGTCTGGATCTGCACTGATATCCCATTAAAAACAAGCCCTTTGACTTGGATTACTTACAGATAGTGGACACCTCATTCATAATTAAGGCTTAAAAGAAGGTTTTATATACGAGACAATTAGGGACACAGTGTAATGAGAATTTTTGATTAATGGCATTGGGTTGGGAGTAATGTTTTGCCATCAATAATCGTTTGGAGTAATCGATGGCTGATGTATTTGGGGGTGTTGGGGAGGTGAGAGGGGGTGAGAGGAGATCTTATCGAAACGTATAAGATTATTAAGGGGTTGGACACGTTAGAGGCAGGAAATATGTTCCCAATGTTCTAGGAGCCGGAGAACCTAGGGTGATGGAGGAACTGAAGGAAATCCACATTAGGCAGGAAATGGTTTTGGGTAGACTGATGGGACTGAAGGCTGATAAATCCCCAGGGCCTGATGGTCTGCATCCCAGGGTACTTAAGGAGGTGGCTCTAGAAATAGTGGAAGCATTGGAGATCATTTTTCAATGTTCTATAGATTCAGGATCAGTTCCTGTGGATTGGAGGATAGCAAATGTTATCCCACTTTTTAAGAAAGGAGGGAGAGAGAAAACGGGTAACTATAGACCAGTTAGTCTGACATCAGTGGTGGGGAAGATGCTGGAGTCAATTATAAAAGACGAAATTGCTGAACATTTGGATAGCAGTAACGGGATCATTCCGAGTCAGCATGGATTTACGAAGGGGAAATCATGCTTGACAAATCTACTGGAATTTTTTGAGGATGTAACTAGGAAAATTGACAGGGGAGAGTCAGTGGATGTGGTGTACCTCGACTTTCAGAAAGCCTTCGACAAGGTCCCACATAGGAGATTAGTGGGCAAAATTAGGGCACATGGTATTGGGGGTAGGGTACTGACATTGATAGAAAATTGGTTGACAGACAGAAAGCAAAGAGTGGGGATAAATGGGTCCCTTTTGGAATGGCAGGCAGTGACCAGTGGGGTACCGCAAGGTTCGGTGCTGGGACCCCAGCTATTTACGATATACATTAATGACTTAGACGAAGGGATTAAAAGTACCATTAGCAAATTTGCAGATGATACTAAGCTGGGGGGTAGTGTGAATTGTGAGGAAGATGCAATAAGGCTGCAGGGTGACTTGGACAGGTTGTGTGAGTGGGCGGATACATGGCAGATGCAGTTTAATGTAGATAAGTGTGAGATTATTCACTTTGGAAGGCAGATTATTATCTGAATGGTGTCAAGTTAGGAGGAGGGAGAGTTCAACGAGATCTGGGTGTCCTAGTGCATCAGTCATTGAAAGGAAGCATGCAGGTACAGCAGGCAGTGAAGAAAGCCAATGGAATGTTGGCCTTCGTAACAAGAGGAGTTGAGTATAGGAGCAAAGAGGTCCTTCTACAGTTGTACCGGGCCCTGGTGAGACCGCACCTGGAGTACTGTGTGCAGTTTTGGTCTCCAAATTTGAGGAAGGATATTCTTGCTATGGAGGGCGTGCAGGGTAGGTTCACTAGGTTAATTCCCGGAATGGCGGGAATGTCGTATGTTGAAAGGCTGGAGCAATTGGGCTTGTATACACTGGAATTTAGAAGGATGAGGGGGGATCTTATTGAAACATATAAGATAATTAGGGGATTGGACACATTAGAGGCAGGAAACATGTTCCCAATGTTGGGGGAGTCCAGAACAAGGGGCCACAGTTTAAGAATAAGGGGTAGGCCATTTAGAACGGAGATGAGGAAGAACTTTTTCAGTCAGAGAGTGGTGAAGGTGTGGAATTCTCTGCCTCAGAAGGCAGTGGAGGCCAGTTCGTTGGATGCTTTCAAGAGAGAGCTGGATAGAGCTCTTAAGGATAGCGGAGTGAGGGGGTATGGGGAGAAGGCAGGAACGGGGTACTGATTGAGAGTGATCAGCCATGATCGCATTGAATGGCGGTGCTGGCTCGAAGGGCTGAATGGCCTACTCCTGCACCTATTGTCTATTGTCTATTGTCTATAATGTTGGGGGAATGCAGAACAAGGGGCCACAGTTTAAGAATAAGGGGTAGGCCATTTAGAACTGAGATGAGGAAAAACTTTTTCAGTCAGAGAGTTGTGAATCTGTGGAATTTGCTGCCTCAGAAGGCAGTGGAGGCCAATTCTTTGAATGCATTCAAGAGAGAGCTAGATAGAGCTCTTAAGGATAGCGGAGTCAGGGGGTATGGGGAGAAGGCAGGAACGGGGTACTGATTGAGAATGATCAGCCATGATCACATTGAATGGCGGTGCTGGCTCGAAGGGCCGAATGGCCTCCTCCTGCACCTATTGTCTATTGTAGTCGGGATGGAACCCGGGTCTCTGGCGCTGTGAGGCAGCAACTCTACCGCTGCACCACCGTGCCGGCCAAATATGTCTCAACCTCAGATGTAAATCTCCGGACTTATTCCAGGTCTCTGATCCCGACTGTCGTTGGGGAGATGGAGCAGGATCTCCTCTTGCTTTGTTGTTCTGACCCTCACTCAGCAGAACATTGCAGATGTTCATCATCAATCCAGATGTTGAGGAGCTGGGATCCAGTCAAGCCATGTTCTGGCCCACTCTGTTGTTCTGAAACAATTCTTTATACTTTTAGACTTAACTTTAGAGATGCAGCGTGGAAACAGGCCCTTCAGCCCAGTGAGTCCGTGCCGACCAGCGATCCCTGTACACTAACACTATGCTACACACACTAAGGACAATTTACAATTTTACCGAAGCCAATAAACCTGCAAACCTGTACATCTTTGGAGTGTGGGAGGAAACCGGAGCACCCGGAGAAAACCCACATGGTCACAGGGAGATCGTACAAACTCCGTACAGACCAGCGTTGGGCGGCACGGTGGCGCAGCGGTAGAGTTGCTGCCTTACAGCCCTTACAGCACCAGAGACCCGGGTTCGATCCCGACTACGGGCGCTGTCTGCACGGAGTTTGTACGTTCTCCCCGTGACCTGCGTGGGTTTTCTCCGAGTCGTTCGCTTTCCTCCCACGCTCCAAAGACGTGCAGGTTTGTAGGTTAATTGGCTTGGTTATAAATGTGAAAATTGTCCCGAATGTAAGATAGTGTTAATCGAACACTAGATCGAACCCGGGCCTCAGGAGCAGGAAGGCAGCAACTCTACCACTTTGATAGTGCATCTTGGTCAGCATAGACATGTTGGGCCGAAGGGCCAGTTTCTGTGTGTGAGTCTGTGTCCGCATGAATCTGCTGTCCAACAGGACTGTGCAGGTCTAGTTGGCGAACATACCCACATGGTCACAGGGAGATCGTACAAACTCCGTACAGACCAGCGTTGGGCGGCACGGTGGCGCAGCGGTAGAGTTGCTGCCTTACAGCCCTTACAGCACCAGAGACCCGGGTTCGATCCCGACTACGGGCGCAATAGTCACGTTTATGTCACATACACATAAATGTGCAGTGAAATGAAAAATTACCCACAGTCCAACAATAAGACCAATAAAAATCAGCAATAAAAATAAGCAATAACACACACAATCATAAACCAACACCAAACAAAAAGAAACATCCATCACAGTGAGTCTCCTCCAGTCACCTCCTCACTGTGATGGAAGGCCACAATGTCTTTTTCTCTTCCCCTGCCGTCTTCTCCCGCGGTCAGGCTGTTGGAGTTGCCCAAGACAGGTATTAATATATTTTTAGATATTAAGTAATGCAAGTGATGCAAGGGACATTAATTTGACACAAGAAGGTGGCACTGAGGTAAAACAATTAACCAGAATCTCACTCGGTAGCTGCACAGACACATGGGACTAAACGGTCTAATTCTGCTTCTATTTCTCGTTTGCTTTGTTCATCCAGTGATGCTCTCCCATACTGAGTTCCAGGATCGTGAACCAGTAATAATCCAAGCATATTGGCACGGTAGAGTTGCTGCCTCACAGCGCCGGAGACCCGGGTTCCATCCTGATCACGGGCGCCGTCTGTACGGAGTTTGTACGTTCTCCCCGTGATCGGCGTGGGTTTTCTCCGGGTGCTCCGGTTTCCTCCCACACTCCAAAGATGTACAGGTTTTGTAGGTTAATTGGCTTCAGTAAAAATTGTGAATTGTTCCAAGATCTCTGAGAAAACCCACGCAGGTCACGGGGAGGACGTACAAACTCCATACAGACAGCACCCGTAGGTGGGATCGAACCCAGGTCTTTGGCGCTGCAAACGCTGTAAGGCAGCAACTCTCCATTCCAGCCATGCTCTAAATGTTATTCCTTTTATCCTGTATCTGTTCACTGTAAATGGCTCAATTGTAATCATGAAAAGCTGGAGTAACTCAGCGGGTCAGGCAGCATTTCGGCCCGAAATGTCACCCATTCCTTCTCTCCTGAGATGCTGCCTGACCCGCTGAGTTACTCCAGCTTTTTGTGATACCTTCGATTTGTACCAGAATCTGCAGTTATTTTCCTACACAATTGTAATCATGTATTGTTTCCACTGACTGGATAGCACCCAACAAAAGCTTGTCCCTGTACCTCGCTCGGTACATGTGACAATAAACTAAAATGTAAACTGGAAACTGGAACTGGAAACTGTCTTTTCCCTGAATACATCTCCCTCCGCCCATTGACTTTACGGTACTTTTAATTAAGTTACACATCAGTCCTTCAATCATTTCATTCTCTATGACTTAATAACTGATCAATTATCTGAGAGATAGTTTATTGGGCGGGTTCATTATTGGCATATCTTCAAAACACTGATAGATGCTCTGCATAATAAACCAACTTTGAATGTATTTGATTAATGGGAACAGTCTGGTAAATGGGCCAGTTATAAATCGACCAACGTCACAGAATGATAGAGGCAACGAGCACAGAAACAGGCCCTTCGGCCCAACTTGTCCATGTTGACAAAATGTGTAAGAAGGAACTGCAGATGCTGTTTAAACCGAAGATAGACACAGAAAGCTGGAGTAACTCAGCGGGTCAGGCAGCACCTCTAGAGAGAAGGTGTGGGTGACGTTTCGGGTCGAGATACTTCTTCAGAAGACCTTTCCACCCGAAACGTCACCCACTCCTTCTCTCCAGAGATGCTGCCTGACCCGCTGAGTTACTCCAGCACTCTGTGAAACGTCACCTATCCATGTTCTCCACAGATGCTGCCTGACCCGCTGAGTTACTCCAGCACTCTGTGAAACGTCACCTATCCATGTTCTCCAAAGATGCTGCCTGACCCGCTGAGTTACTCCAGCACTCTGTGAAACGTCACCTATCCATGTTCTCCACAGATGCTGCCTGACCCGCTGAGTTTCTCCAGCTTTTTCTGTCTATCTTTGTCCATTTTTACCTGTTTTTCAGAACTGAGTCATCCCAATATCGATGGAGAGAACGGACAGGCGACGTTTCAGACTGAAGAAGGGTCCCAAACCAGAGTGTCGTCTGTCCGTTCCTTCCACAGATGCTGCCTGACCCACTGGGTTCTTCCAGCACTTTGGTTTCGGCCTAAAACCGGCCTGACCTGAAAGGAATTACGGGTAGCAAATGCGAACATAAAATAGAAGACATTTTAATTTTATAATAACAATGCTTTGGCCCATTTCAAAGGAGGGAGATTTAAGGTTATATCGTTTCCATGGTAACATTTGGGAACACATCAATGCAATTAGCATCTCAAGCACGAACAGCAATTATTAATCGATCGCAAGTCACAATTAATTCATTTTCAAAAGAAAGAGGTCACAGAGCCGTGATTGGTGCAGGTGTTAAGAGTAAATATTAATATTTGGTTAAGTTTGTAATTGCTGCTTAAAGTGTTTGTGGGTATTTAATTAGATTTATATGCAAAAGAGTGATATCCAGGCAGTTTATAAATTACGTCTCAGAATATGAATTATTTGTCAGCATGTAAATTATTGCTGAGGTTTCCCGAGGTTAGTCACACAGTGAGGCAGGGATGGTAGACAATAGACAATAGGTGCAGGAGGAGGCTATTCGGCCCTTCGAGCCAGCACCACCATTCAATGTGATCATGGCTGATCATTCTCAATCAGTACCCCGTTCCTGCCTTCTCCCCATACCCCCTGACTCCGCTATCCTTAAGAGCTCTATCTAGCTCTCTCTTGAATGCATTCAGAGAATTGGCCCCAACTGCCTTCTGAGGCAGAGAATTCCACAGATTCACAACTCTCTGACTGAAAAAGTTTTTCCTCATCTCCGTTCTAAATGGCCTACCCCTTATTCTTAAACTGTGGCCCCTTGTTCTGGACTCCCCCAACATTGGGGGAGTACCTGCAGTGCATACCTGCAGTGCGTGTTCACTGGCTCACGGGCTCCTGCTTACACCTTCAGAGAATAACTCCAACATGCCCCGCTGTCAGGCCAAGACTAGACTACATCACCCTGCACATCCAAGCAACGGGGGAGGGAGCATTGATCATTATTCTTTAAACTTTCCATCAATCCACAGAACGTCACCCATTCCTTCCCTTCAGAGATGCTGCCTGTGCCGCTGAGTCAGGGGGTATGGGGAGAAGGCAGGAACGTGGTACTGATTGAGAATGATTAGCCATGATCACATTGAATGGCGGTGCTGGCTCGAAGGGCCGAATGACCTCCACCTGCACCTATTGTCTATTGTTTATTGAGTTACTCCAGCACCTAGAAGATTCAGTTTATTGGATTGCTTGCTTACGTGATTACAATCGAGCCCTGCACAGTGTACAGACAGATACAGGATATAGGGAATAACGTTTAGTGCAAGGTGACGTTCAGTAAAGACCGATTAATGATAGTCTGGGGTCTCCAAAGAGGTGGATGGGAGGTAGGGTTGCCAACTTCCTCACTCGCAAATACGGGACAAGGTGACGTCACCGCCCCGCGCCCCACGTGATCTCGCCCAGCCAGCGGCCACGTGCAAAGCTACCCATGGGCCTAATACGGGACAAGGGCGGTCCCATGCAGGACAAACCAATTTAGCCCAAAATACTGGATGACCCGGCTGATACGGGACAGTTGGCAACCTTAGGCAGCAGTGTGGATTTTGTGAAGTAACTTGTATTTACTTCAGTGAAATCTGCACAACATCTTCTCAGCTCTCTCAGTAAGAAGCCCAGCTTCACATTGACAGCTGCTAATTATAATCCTAACTGTATTCTGCAGTAAAAAAGCTATTAAAACACTTCACATACAAAGATGTGATTGCAGTTTGGGCATCTGCTTGCAACCTTCCCTCAGCCATGAATAATCAGATGGGATTAGTCATCTATTGTTCAGTAAATCATTGCTATGCTGCTGTTGGATGTTTGGGTGAACAATTATCCACATTAGGGCAAGAAATCTTTCAATATTCTTTCTCTCATCTCCAGATCCTTTTGCTCACGGCTTTACCTGGCACCCTTGCACCACCCTAGCACCACCCTAGCACGACCCTAGCACGACCCTAGCACGACCCTAGCACGACCCTAGCACGACCCTAGCACGACCCTAGCACGACCCTAGCACGACCCTAGCACGACCCTAGCACGACCCTAGCACGACCCGAGCACCCTAGCACGACCCGTATGAGGCGTGAATTGTCCAAGATAGACTGGCGATTGATGCTGAAAGGATTGACGGTGGACATGCAATGGAAGGCATTTAAAGGTCGCATGGATGAACTACAACAAGTGTTCATCCCAGTTTGGCAAAAGAACAAACCAGGAAAGGTAGTGCATCCGTGGCTAACAAGGGAAATCAAGGATAGTATTAAAACAAAAGATGAAGCATACAGATTAGCCAGAAAAAGAAGCATACGAGAGGACTGGGAGAAATTCAGAGTCCAGCAGAGGAGGACAAAGGGCTTAATTAGGAAAGGGAAAATAGATTATGAGGGAAAACTGGCAAGGAACATAAAAACAGACTGCAAAAGCTTTTATAAATATGTCAAGAGAAAAAGATTAGTTAAGGCAAATGTAGGTCCCTTGCAGTCGGAAACAGGTGAATTGATCATAGGGAACAAGGAGATGGCAGACCAATTGAACAAATACTTTGGTTCTGTCTTCACTAAGGAAGACATAAACCGTCTGCCGGAAATAGTGGGGGACCGGGGGTCTAAAGAGATGGAGGAACTGAGGGAAATCCAGGTTAGTCGGGAAGTGGTGTTAGGTAAATTAAATGGATTAAAGGCAGATAAATCCCCAGGGCCAGATAGGCTGCATCCCAGAGTGCTTAAGGAAGTAGCCTCAGAAATAGTGGATGCATTAGTGATAATTTTTCAAAATTCTTTAGATTCTGGAGTAGTTCCTGAGGACTGGAGGGTAGCTAATGTAATCCCACTTTTTGAAAAGGGAGGGAGAGAGAAAACGGGGAATTATAGACCAGTTAGCCTAACATCGGTAGTGGGGAAAATGCTAGAGTCAGTTATTAAAGATGTGATAGCATTACATTTGGAAAGTGGAGAAATCATCGGACAAAGTCAGCATGGATTTACCAAAGGCAAATCATGCCTGACGAATCTTATAGAATTTTTCGAGGATGTAACTAGTAGAGTGGATAAGGGAGAACCAGTCGATGTGTTATATCTGGACTTTCAGAAGGCCTTCGACAAGGTCCCACATAGGAGATTGGTGTACAAACTTAAAGCACACGGTATTGAGGGTTCAGTGTTGAGGTGGATAGAAAATTGGTTGGCGGACAGGAAGCAAAGAGTAGGAATGAACGGGTCCTATTCGGAATGGCAGGCAGTGACTAGTGGGGTACCGCAAGGCTCAGTGCTGGGACCCCAGTTATTTACAGTGTATATTAATGATTTGGACGAGGGAATTGAATGCAACATCTCTAAGTTTGCGGATGACACGAAGCTGGGTGGCAGTGTTAGCTGCGAGGAGGATGCTAGGAGGCTGCAGAGTGACTTGGATAGATTAGGCGAGTGGGCAAATGCATGGCAGATGCAATATAATGTGGATAAATGTGAGGTTATCCACTTTGGCGGCAAGAACAGGAAAGCAGAGTATTACCTGAATGGTGACCGATTGGGAGAAGGGGAGATGCAACGTGACCTGGGTGTCATGGTGCACCAGTCATTGAAAGCAAGCATGCAGGTGCAGCAGGCAGTGAAGAAAGCGAATGGTATGTTGGCATTCATAGCAAGAGGATTTGAGTTTAGGAGCAGGGAGGTTCTGCTGCAGTTGTACAGGGCCTTGGTGAGACCGCACCTGGAGTATTGTGTGCAGTTTTGGTCTCCTAACCTGAGGAAAGACGTTCTTGCCTTAGAGGGAGTACAGAGAAGGTTCACCAGATTGATCCCTGGGATGGCGGGACTTACATATGAGGAAAGACTAGATAGACTGGGCTTGTACTCGCTGGAATTTAGAAGACTGAGGGGGGATCTTATAGAAACATATAAAATTCTTAAGGGGTTGGAGAGGCTAGATGCGGGAAAATTGTTCCCGATGTTGGGGGAGTCCAGAACCAGGGGTCACAGCTTAAGGATAAGGGGGAAGTCTTTTAGGACCGAGATGAGAAAACATTTCTTCACACAGAGAGTGGTGAGTCTGTGGAATTCTCTGCCACAGAAGGTAGTTGAGGCCAGTTCATTGGCTATATTTAAGAGGGAGTTAGATGTGGCCCTTTTTGCTAAAGGGATCAGGGGGTATGGAGAGAAGGCAGGTACAGGCTACTGAGCTGGATGATCAGCCATGATCATATTGAATGGCGGTGCAGGCTCGAAGGGCCGAATGGCCTACTCCTGCACCTATTTTCTATGTTTCTATGTTTCTATGTTTCTATGACCCTCACACCCAAGCATGACCCTAGCACCCTAACACCACCCTAGCACCTTAGCACCACCCTAGCACGACCCTAGCACGACCCTAGCACCCTAGCACCCTAGCACCCTAGCACGACCCTAGCACCCTAGCACCACCCTAGCACACGAGCATGACCCTAGCACACGAGCATGACCCTAGCACCCTAGCACCCTAGCACGACCTGAGCACCCTGCATCCCCCCCTCCCCCACCTTCGTCACCCTGCCAGTTCCACTGTTCATCTGTGTATCCCTCTCCTCACCCCAGCATGCTGTGTCTGTCCCACTTATTCTGCTGCTCTGATGAACTGTTACTGTGAGCACTGCCTGGGATTAACACCCAGTGCACACCCAGTGCACACCCAGTACACACCCAGTGCACACCCAGTGCACACCCAGTGCACACCGTGGGGTTAAGATAGAAAAGAAAACAGGTGCAGGAAGAGGCCATTTGGCCCTTCGAGCCAGCACCGCCATTCATTGTGATCATGGCTGATCATCCACAATCAGTAACCCGTGCCTGCCTTCTCCCCATATCCTTTGATTCCACTAGCCCCTAGAGCTCTATCTAACTCTCTTTTAAATTCATCCAGTGAATTGGCCTCCACTGCCCTCTGTAGCAGAGAATTCCACAAATTCACAACTCTCTGGGCGAAAAAGTTTTTTCTCACCTCAGTTTTAAATGGCCTCCCCTTTATTCTTAGACCGTGTGGCCCCTGGTTCTGGACTCCCCCAACATTGGGAACATTTTTCCTGCATCTAGCTTGTCCAGTCCTTTCATAATTTTATACGTTTCTATAAGATCCCCTCTCATCCCTCTAAACTCCAGTGAATAGAATCATAAAATTCTTCGGCAAACTGTACCAGCCAAGTGCACTGAAACTCCGATATGGTGGCATATGATCAGCTCCGGTACTCTGTGTCAGGAACACTGAAGTCACTTATGGTCACTCGGCCAGACAACTAAAGGCAAGGCACCCATTAATTGTAATGGAAGTTGGACAGAGCAGTGTGACTGTTTAAATAGCCAGGATAATAGCAAATAAATCACCATGAAATAAATTATTAATTTGATGCAATAAATTATTATAACGCAATAAATTGTTAACGTGTAATAAATTATAATGTAATGATCATAATAACGCAATAAATTATTATAATGTGATCATTTATTCAACATATATTAGACTTCTCACTGCTTGAGATGGGAAATTGCCTCAGTAAGACTTTAGTCCGTATGTTCTTTTGACCGTTACTCTTTAGTGTTTCAACCTAATATAAACTTTAATTTTCCTCCTCTGGTTTCTTTATTGTTTTTTTAGAATACAAGATGTCAGCTCTACGACTATAGTTTATTCCTCCCTCAAAGCCGAAGCCGACTCTTTGTGTCAGTCGGATTTTATCTGGTGACCATTTTACAGATGGTAAATTTTGGGACCGCTGTGAGTGGGGGGGGGGGGGGGGGGGGGGCAAGGAGGAGAAGTCCTCTTTACGTGTTATAATAGTGTGTATAATAGACAATAGACAATAGGTGCAGGAGGAGGCCATTCGGCCCTTCGAGCCAGCACCGCCATTCAATGTGATCATGGCTGATCATTCTCAATCAGTACCCCATTCCTGCCTTCTCCCCATACCCCCTGACTCCACTATCCTTAAGAGCTCTATCTAGCTCTCTCTTGAATGCATTCAGAGAATTGGCCTCCACTGCCTTCTGAGGCAGAGAATTCCACAGATTCACAACTCTCTGACTGAAAAGGTTTTTCCTCATCTCAGTTCTAAATGGCCTACGCCTTATTCTTAAACGGTGGCCCCTTGTTCTGGACTCTCCCAACATTGGGAACATGTTTCCTGCCTCTAACGTGTCCAACCCCTTAATAATCTTATACGTTTCGATAAGATCTCCTTTCATCCTTCTAAATTCCAGTGTATCATATCATATCATATATATACAGCCGGAAACAGGCCTTTTCGGCCCACCAAGTCCGTGCCGCCCAGCGATCCCCGTACATTAACACTATCCTACACCCACTAGGGACAATTTTTACATTTACCCAGCCAATTAACCTACATACTTGTACGTCTTTGGAGTGTGGGAGGAAACCGAAGATCTCGGAGAAAACCCACGCAGGTCACGGGGAGAACGTACAAACTCCGTACAGTGCAGCACCCGTTGTCAGGATTGAACCTGAGTCTCCGGCGCTGCATTCGCTGTAAAGCAGCAACTCTACCGCTGCGTTACCGTGCCGCCTAGACTAGTACAGGCTAATACAAGCCTAGTCGCTCCAGTCTTTCAACATATGACAGTCCCGCCATTCCGGGAATTAACCTACGCTGCACGCCCTCAATGGTTCAAAATCTCCTGCCATAAATTGTAAGTTAAAAGCGCACAGGATAGATTGTATTTATTTTCTGGATCTAAGGAATTTTTGCAAAACATAGGGGGTCATAGAGTCATGAAGTCATAGAGTGATACAACGTGGAAAGAGGCCCT